>NC_052326.1:55419286-55615784 GCF_016432855.1 Salvelinus namaycush | reverse complement strand
TGTTCTATTCACACTGGAGACTAGTGTAGTGGTCTCTCTCTGTTCTAATCACACTGGAGACTGGTGTAGTGGTCTCTCTCTCTCTCTGTTCTATTCACACTGGAGACTGGTGTAGTGGTCTCTCTCTGTTCTGATCACACTGGAGACTGGTGTAGTGGTCTCTCTTTGTTCTGATCACACTGGAGACTGGTGTAGTGGTCTCTCTCTGTTCTGATCACACTGGAGACTGGTGTAGTGGTCTCTCTCTGTTCTGATCACACTGGAGACTGGTGTAGTGGTCTCTCTCTGTTCTGATCACACTGGAGACTGGTGTAGTGGTCTCTCTCTGTTCTGATCACACTGGAGACTGGTGTAGTGGTCTCTCTCTCTCTCTGTTCTATTCACACTGGAGACTGGTGTAGTGGTCTCTCTGTGTTCTATTCACACTGGAGACTGGTGTAGTGGTCTCTCTCTCTCTCTGTTCTATTCACACTGGAGACTGGTGTAGTGGTCTCTCTCTCTGTTCTATTCACACTGGAGACTGGTGTAGTGGTCTCTCTCTGTTCTATTCACACTGGAGACTGGTGTAGTGGTCTCTCTATCTCTGTTCTATTCACACTGGAGACTGGTGTAATGGTCTCTCTCTCTATTCTATTCACACTGGAGACTGGTGTAGTGGTCTCTCTATCTGTTCTATTCACACTGGAGACTGGTGCAGTGGTCTCTCTATCTGTTCTATTCATACTGGAGCCTGGTGTAGTGGTCTCTCTCTGTTCTAATCACACTGGAGACTGGTGTAGTGGTCTCTCTCTGTTCTATTCACACTGGAAACTGGTGTAGTGGTCTCTCTCTGTCTATTCACACTGGAGTGGTGTAGTGGTCTCTCTCTGTTCTATTCACACTGGAGACTGGTGTAGTGGTCTCTCTCTGTTCTATTCACACTGGAGACTGGTGTAGTGGTCTCTCTCTGTTCTATTCACACTGGAACTGGTGTAATGGTCTCTCTGTTCTATTCACACTGGAGACTGGTGTAGTGGTCTCTCTCTGTTTTAATCACACTGGAGACTGGTGTAGTGTTCTCTCTCTGTTCTATTCACACTGGAGACTGGTGTAGTGGTCTCTCTCTGTTCTATTTACACTGGAGACTGGTGTAGTGGTCTCTCTCTCTGTTCTATTCACACTGGAGACTGGTGTAGTGGTCTCTCTCTCTGTTCTATTCACCCATTGTCCTTTCACATCTAGTAAGTGACTTTGCAGCGGTGAAGTGACACACATTGTGTTGACTGGAGATATAGTGACCACTCCTAGCTTCTCTTCTCTATACAGTAACGAGGGAGACTTGGCTGGAGTGGCTCATGTTGTCTTGCCGGAGTGGGTTTGCTTAGGGAGCATATGTTGAGAGTATTTGAGTGCTGTTAAGCCATGTAGTAACCTCTCTTCTCCCCTGACTCAAGAGGGAGACTTGCCTAGATTGGATATTGTTTTGCGTGGCGTTTCTATGGGGAGAATATTCAAGTCGTGACTGACATTTAGCCATGCAGTGCCCTCCCCTCTACACACTCAAGAGGGAGACTTGGCCTGGAGTGGTTCATATTGTCTTGCTTGAATGGGATTGTATAGGGAGGATATGATAGGTCAGACGAGATGGTTAGATTGAGTTCATACTGGAAAGTCTCTGATGGTGTAGTGGCCTCTCTCCTCCTCTCCTCCTCTCCTCCTCACTATCTCTCTTCCTCTCCTCCTCTCCTCCTCTCCTCCTTTCTTCCTCTCCTCCTCTCCTCCTCTCTTCCTCTCCTCCTCTCCTCTCTTCCTCTCTTCCTCTCCTCCTCACTTCCTCTCCTTTCTCCTCCTCTCTTCTTCTCCGCCTCTCCTCCTCTCTTCCTCTCCTCCTCTCCTCCTCTCTACCTCTCTTCCTCTCCTCCTCTCCTCCTCTCTTATTCTCCTCCTCTCTTATTCTCCTCCTCTCCTCCTCTCCTCCTCTCTTCTCCTCTCTTCCTCTCCTCATCACCTCCTCTACTCCTCACTACCTCTCTTCCTCTCCTCCTCTCTTCCTTTCCTCCTCTCCAGCTCTCCTCCTCTCGACCTCTCTTCCTCTCCTCCTCTCTTCCTCTCCTCCTCTCTTCCTCTCCTCCTCTCCTCCTCTCTCCTCTCCTCCTCTCCATCTCTCTTCTCTCCTCCTCTCTTATTCTCCTCTCTTCCTCTCTTCCTCTCTTCCTCTCCTCCTCTCTTCCTCTCCTCCTCTCCTCCTCTCCTCCTCTCTTCCTCTCCTCCTCACTTCCTCTCCTCCTCACTTCCTCTCCTCCTCTCTGTTTCTCCTCCTCACTTCCTCTCCTCCTCTCTTCCTCTCCTCCTCACTTCCTCTCCTCCTCTCTCCTCTCTCCTCTCCTCCTCTCTACCTCACTTCCTCTTTTCCTCTCTTCCTCTCCTCCTCTCCTCCTCTCTTATTCTCCTCCTCTCTTATTCTCCTCCTCTCCTCCTCTCCCCCTCTCCTCCTCTCCTCCTCTCTTCTCCTCTCTTCCTCTCCTCCTCACCTCCTCTACTCCTCACTACCTCTCTTCCTCTCCTCCTCTCTTCCTCTCTTCCTTTCCTCCTCTCCAGCTCTCCTCCTCTCCTCCTCTCCTCCTCTCTTCCTCTCCTCCTCTTCCTCTCTTCCTTTCCTCCTCTCCAGCTCTCCTCCTCTCCACCTCTCTTCCTCTCTTCCTCTCCTCCTCTCCTCTCCTCCTCTCCTCCTCTCCTCCTCTCCATCTCTCTTCTCTCCTCCTCTCTTATTCTCCTCTCTTCCTCTCTTGCTCTCCTCCTATCCTCCTCTCCATCTCTCTTCCTCTCCTCCTCTCTTATTCTCCTCTCTTCCTCTCCTCCTCTCCATCTCTCTTCCTCTCCTCCTCTCTTATTCTCCTCTCTTCCTCTCTTGCTCTCCTCCTATCCTCCTCTCCATCTCTCTTCCTCTCCTCCTCTCTTATTCTCCTCTCTTCCTCTCCTCCTCTCCATCTCTCTTCCTCTCCTCCTCTCTTATTCTCCTCTCTTCCTCTCTTGCTCTCCTCCTATCCTCCTCTCCATCTCTCTTCCTCTCCTCCTCTCTTATTCTCCTCTCTTCCTCTCCTCCTCTCCATCTCTCTTCCTCTCCTCCTCTCTTCTTCTCCTCTCTTCCTCTCTTCCTCTCCTCCTCACTTCCTCTCCTTTCTCCTCCTCTCTTCCTCTCCTCCTCTCTTCCTCTCCTCTCTCTTCCCTCTCCTCCTCTCTACCTCACTTCCTCTTTTTCCTCTTTTCCTCTCTTCCTCTCCTCCTCTCTCTCTCCTTCTTCTCTCTCTCTCCCTCTCTCCCACCTCCTCTACTCCTCCTACCTCTCTTCCTCCTCCTCCTCTCTTCCCTCTCCTCTCTCTCCTTTTTTTCCCCCCCTATCTTTTTCTCTCTCCTTCTCTCTCTTTCCTTCCCCCTCTTTCTCTTTCTTTCCCATCGCCTCTCCAGCTAAACTGTCAATATCAACTGTACTGCGTGTTATGTCCAATATCAACTGAACTGACGTGGTATGTCATATCAACTGAACTGACATGGTATGTCCAAATACCTGCATCTGACGTGGTATTTCAATATCAACTGATCTGACTTGGTTTGTCAATATCAACTGAACTGACGTGGTATGTCAATATACACTGAACTGACTGTGGTATGTCAATATCAACTAAACTGACGTGTATGTCAAAATAATACACTGAACTGAATGTGGTATGTCATATACAACTAACTTACGTGGTAATGTCATATCAACGTCATATCCAACTGAACTGACGTGGTATGTCAATATCAACTGAACTGGACGTGGTAGTCATATACACTGACTGACGTGGTATGTCCCATATCACTGAACTGACGTGGTAATGGTCAATATTCAACTGAACGTGACGTGGTATGGGTCAATATCACTGACAATGACGTGGTATGTCAATATACACTGAACATGACCGTGGTATAGTTCATATCACTGACACTGGGGACGTGGTATGTCATATCACACTGAACCTGAACGTGGTATATCAATATCAACTGAAACGGGACGTGGTATGTCAAGTAATACACTGAACTGACGTGGGTATGTCAATTGATCAACTGAACTGACGTGGTATGTCAATATCAACTGAACTGACGTGGTATGTCAATATACACTGAACTGACGTGGTATGTCAATATCAACTGAACTGACGTGGTATGTCAATATCAACTGAACTGACGTGGTATGTCAATATACACTGAACTGACGTGGTATGTCAATATCAACTGAACTGACGTGGTATGTCAATATCAACTGAACTGACGTGGTATGTCAATATCAACTGAACTGACGTGGTATGTCAATATCAACTGAACTGACGTGGTATGTCAATATCAACTGAACTGATGTGGTATGTCAATATCAACTGAACTGACATGGTATGTCAATATACACTGAACTGACGTGGTATGTCAATATCAACTGAACTGACGTGGTATGTCAATATCAACTGAACTGACATGGTATGTCAATATACACTGATCTGACGTGGTATGTCAATATACACTGAACTGACGTGGTATGTCAATATCAACTGAACTGACGTGGTATGTCAATATCAACTGAACTGACATGGTATGTCAATATACACTGATCTGACGTGGTATGTCAATATCAACTGAACTGACGTGGTATGTCAATATCAACTGAACTGACGTGGTATGTCAATATACACTGAACTGACGTGGTATGTCAAAATCAACTGAACTGACGTGGTATGTCAATATCAACTGAACTGACGTGGTATGTCAATATCAACTGAACTGACGTGGTATGTCAATATACACTGAACTGACGTGGTATGTCAATATCAACTGAACTGACGTGGTATGTCAATATCAAGTGAACTGACGTGGTATGTCAATATACACTGAACTGACGTGGTATGTCAATATCAACTGAACTGACGTGGTATGTCAATATACACTGAACTGACGTGGTATGTCAATATCAACTGAACTGACGTGGTATGTCAATATCAACTGAACTGACGTGGTATGTCAATATACACTGAACTGACGTGGTATGTCAATATCAACTGAACTGACGTGGTATGTCAATATCAACTGAACTGACGTGGTATGTCAATATACACTGAACTGACGTGGTATGTCAATATCAACTGAACTGACGTGGTATGTCAATATCAACGTCAATATCAACTGAACTGACGTGGTATGTCAATATCAACTGAACTGAAATGGTATGTCAATATCAACTGAACTGAAATGGTATGTCAATATCAACTGAACTGAAATGGTATGTCAATATCAACTGAACTGATGTGGTATGTCAATATCAACTGAACTGAAATGGTATGTCAATATCAACTGAACTGATGTGGTATGTCAATATCAACTGAACTGATGTGGTATGTCAATATCAACTGAACTGATGTGGTATGTCAATATCAACTGAACTGACGTGGTATGTCAATATCAACTGAACTGACGTGGTATGTCAATATACACTGATCTGACGTGGTATGTCAATATACAATGATCTGACGTGGTATGTCAATATACACTGATCTGACGTGGTATGTCAATATCAACTGATCTGACGTGGTATGTCAATATCAACTGAACTGACGTGGTATGTCAATATCAACTGAACTGACGTGGTATGTCAATATCAACTGAACTGACATGGTATGTCAATATACACTGATCTGACATGGTATGTCAATATCAACTGATCTGACGTGGTATGTCAATATCAACTGAACTGACGTGGTATGTCAATATACACTGAACTGACGTGGTATGTCAATATCAACTGAACTGACGTGGTATGTCAATATCAAGTGAACTGACGTGGTATGTCAATATCAACTGAACTGATGTGGTATGTCAATATCAACTGAACTGACATGGTATGTCAATATACACTGAACTGACGTGGTATGTCAATATCAACTGAACTGACGTGGTATGTCAATATACACTGAACTGATGTGGTATGTCAATATCAACTGAACTGATGTGGTATGTCAATATCAACTGAACTGATGTGGTATGTCAATATCAACTGAACTGACGTGGTATGTCAATATCAACTGAACTGACGTGGTATGTCAATATACACTGATCTGAGGTGGTATGTCAATATACACTGATCTGACGTGGTATGTCAATATACACTGATCTGACGTGGTATGTCAATATCAACTGATCTGACGTGGTATGTCAATATCAACTGAACTGACGTGGTATGTCAATATACACTGATCTGACGTGGTAGGTCAATATCAACTGAACTGACGTGGTATGTCAATATCAACTGAACTGACGTGGTATGTCAATATCAACTGAACTGACATGGTATGTCAATATACACTGATCTGACGTAGTATGTCAATATCAACTGATCTGACGTGGTATGTCAATATCAACTGAACTGATGTGGTATGTCAATATCAACTGAACTGAAATGGTATGTCAATATCAACTGAACTGATGTGGTATGTCAATATCAACTGAACTGATGTGGTATGTCAATATCAACTGAACTGATGTGGTATGTCAATATCAACTGAACTGACGTGGTATGTCAATATCAACTGAACTGACGTGGTATGTCAATATACACTGATCTGACGTGGTATGTCAATATACACTGATCTGACGTGGTATGTCAATATACACTGATCTGACGTGGTATGTCAATATCAACTGAACTGACGTGGTATGTCAATATCAACGTCAATATCAACTGAACTGACGTGGTATGTCAATATCAACTGAACTGAAATGGTATGTCAATATCAACTGAACTGAAATGGTATGTCAATATCAACTGAACTGAAATGGTATGTCAATATCAACTGAACTGATGTGGTATGTCAATATCAACTGAACTGAAATGGTATGTCAATATCAACTGAACTGATGTGGTATGTCAATATCAACTGAACTGATGTGGTATGTCAATATCAACTGAACTGATGTGGTATGTCAATATCAACTGAACTGACGTGGTATGTCAATATCAACTGAACTGACGTGGTATGTCAATATACACTGATCTGACGTGGTATGTCAATATACAATGATCTGACGTGGTATGTCAATATACACTGATCTGACGTGGTATGTCAATATCAACTGATCTGACGTGGTATGTCAATATCAACTGAACTGACGTGGTATGTCAATATCAACTGAACTGACGTGGTATGTCAATATCAACTGAACTGACATGGTATGTCAATATACACTGATCTGACATGGTATGTCAATATCAACTGATCTGACGTGGTATGTCAATATCAACTGAACTGACGTGGTATGTCAATATACACTGAACTGACGTGGTATGTCAATATCAACTGAACTGACGTGGTATGTCAATATCAACTGAACTGACGTGGTATGTCAATATCAACTGAACTGATGTGGTATGTCAATATCAACTGAACTGACATGGTATGTCAATATACACTGAACTGACGTGGTATGTCAATATCAACTGAACTGACGTGGTATGTCAATATACACTGAACTGATGTGGTATGTCAATATCAACTGAACTGATGTGGTATGTCAATATCAACTGAACTGATGTGGTATGTCAATATCAACTGAACTGACGTGGTATGTCAATATCAACTGAACTGACGTGGTATGTCAATATACACTGATCTGACGTGGTATGTCAATATACACTGATCTGACGTGGTATGTCAATATACACTGATCTGACGTGGTATGTCAATATCAACTGATCTGACGTGGTATGTCAATATCAACTGAACTGACGTGGTATGTCAATATACACTGATCTGACGTGGTATGTCAATATCAACTGAACTGACGTGGTATGTCAATATCAACTGAACTGACGTGGTATGTCAATATCAACTGAACTGACATGGTATGTCAATATACACTGATCTGACGTAGTATGTCAATATCAACTGATCTGACGTGGTATGTCAATATCAACTGAACTGATGTGGTATGTCAATATCAACTGAACTGAAATGGTATGTCAATATCAACTGAACTGATGTGGTATGTCAATATCAACTGAACTGATGTGGTATGTCAATATCAACTGAACTGACGTGGTATGTCAATATCAACTGAACTGACGTGGTATGTCAATATACACTGATCTGACGTGGTATGTCAATATACACTGATCTGACGTGGTATGTCAATATACACTGATCTGACGTGGTATGTCAATATCAACTGATCTGACGTGGTATGTCAATATCAACTGAACTGACGTGGTATGTCAATATCAACTGAACTGACGTGGTATGTCAATATCAACTGAACTGACATGGTATGTCAATATACACTGATCTGACGTGGTATGTCAATATCAACTGATCTGACGTGGTATGTCAATATCAACTGAACTGACGTGGTATGTCAATATACACTGAACTGACGTGGTATGTCAATATCAACTAAACTGACGTGGTATGTCAATATACACTGAACTGATGTGGTATGTCAATATACACTGAACTGACGTGGTATGTCAATATCAACGTCAATATCAACTGAACTGACGTGGTATGTCAATATCAACTGAACTGACGTGGTATGTCAATATACACTGAACTGACGTTGTATGTCAATATCAACTGAACTGACGTGGTATGTCAATATCAACTGAACTGACGTGGTATGTCAATATCAACTGAACTGACGTGGTATGTCAATATACACTGAACTGACGTGGTATGTCAATATCAACTGAACTGACGTGGTATGTCAATATCAACTGAACTGACGTGGTATGTCAATATCAACTGAACTGACGTGGTATGTCAATATACACTGAACTGACGTGGTATGTCAATATCAACTGAACTGACGTGGTATGTCAATATCAACTGAACTGACGTGGTATGTCAATATACACTGAACTGACGTGGTATGTCAATATCAACTGAACTGACGTGGTATGTCAATATCAACTGAACTGACGTGGTATGTCAATATACACTGAACTGACGTGGTATGTCAATATCAACTGAACTGACGTGGTATGTCAATATCAACTGAACTGACGTGGTATGTCAATATCAACTGAACTGACGTGGTATGTCAATATCAACTGAACTGACGTGGTATGTCAATATCAACTGAACTGATGTGGTATGTCAATATCAACTGAACTGACATGGTATGTCAATATACACTGAACTGACGTGGTATGTCAATATCAACTGAACTGACGTGGTATGTCAATATCAACTGAACTGACATGGTATGTCAATATACACTGATCTGACGTGGTATGTCAATATACACTGAACTGACGTGGTATGTCAATATCAACTGAACTGACGTGGTATGTCAATATCAACTGAACTGACATGGTATGTCAATATACACTGATCTGACGTGGTATGTCAATATCAACTGAACTGACGTGGTATGTCAATATCAACTGAACTGACGTGGTATGTCAATATACACTGAACTGACGTGGTATGTCAATATCAACTGAACTGACGTGGTATGTCAATATCAACTGAACTGACGTGGTATGTCAATATCAACTGAACTGACGTGGTATGTCAATATACACTGAACTGACGTGGTATGTCAATATCAACTGAACTGACGTGGTATGTCAATATCAACTGAACTGACGTGGTATGTCAATATACACTGAACTGACGTGGTATGTCAATATCAACTGAACTGACGTGGTATGTCAATATACACTGAACTGACGTGGTATGTCAATATCAACTGAACTGACGTGGTATGTCAATATCAACTGAACTGACGTGGTATGTCAATATACACTGAACTGACGTGGTATGTCAATATCAACTGAACTGACGTGGTATGTCAATATCAACTGAACTGACGTGGTATGTCAATATACACTGAACTGACGTGGTATGTCAATATCAACTGAACTGACGTGGTATGTCAATATCAACGTCAATATCAACTGAACTGACGTGGTATGTCAATATCAACTGAACTGACTTGGGGTCACGGATCCCTCTGGAACGTTCATTGCCCACACCTGGCTCCTATTCCCACCGATTGTATTTGTATATATGTGCCGTTTGTTCACCATGGTTTTGTCGATTATTGTTCGTGTGAGCACCTGTGTTGTTTTGGCTTTCGTGACACGTATATTGTGCAGATGATCACGGGTTTTGTCCCGTGTGATAATCATTTTGTGATTGTGTATTTATTTGAGGTTCTCCTCACTCTTTTGTTTGGGTTTCAATCCTGTGTTATTTATCCTCATGGAACAACAGATGTGATTTATGACATAATAACCACGATCCTATTTAGAAATATTGTTGCTGGTTTAAAAAATGTTTTTTAATTGTATTTCGTTTACGTTGATTAAAAACCAAACTTACTAGAAAAAGATTCACCGTCCATGGGTTTATAGTGAGAACGTCACGTTCCTGACCTTATTTCCTTTGTTTAGTCTTTGTTTAGTTGGTCAGGACGTGAGCTGGGTGGGCATTCTATGTTTTGTGTTTCTATGTTGGGTTTGTTGTTTGGCCTAATATGGTTCTCAATCAGAGGCAGGTGTTTGTCATTGTCTCTGATTGGGAACCATATTAAGGTAGCCTGTTTTCACTGTTTGTTTGTGGGTGATTGTTCCTGTTCCAGTGTTTCCTGTGTTAGTGTTCACGTTACGGGACTGTATCGTCTTCGTTCCTTTTTGTCGGTTTGTTGTTTTGTTCAGTGTTTAAGTATTTCCCATTAAATATGGATGGTATTCACGCTGCATCTTGGTCCTCCTCTCTTTCACCCGAAGACAGTCGTTACAGAATCACCCACCACAAAAGGACCAAGCAGCGTGGTAACGGGCAGCAACAGCAGCAGCTGCCGAAATATCAGGACTCCTGGACATTGGAGGAGATTTTAAACGGAGAAGGACCCTGGGCACAGGCTGGGGAATATCGCCGCCCAAAAGCTGAGCTGGAGGGAGCGAAAGCTGAGCGGCGGCGATATGAGGAGGCAGCACGGCAGCGCGACAGGTACGAGAGGCAGCCCCAGAATCTTTTTTGGGGGGGGCACAAGGGGAGTGTGGCTAAGCCAGGTAGCAGACCTGAGCTCACTCCTCGTGCTTATTATAAGCAGCGCGTTACTGGTCAGGCACCGTGTTATGCGGTTAAGCGCACGGTGTCGCCAGTACGTGCCCATAGCCCGGTGCGCTGTAGGGCAGCCCCCTGAAAGTGTCATGCGAGTGTGGGCATCCAGTCAGGGCGTATTGTGCCTGCTCAGCGTGTCTGGTCTCCGGTACGCCGTTTCGGTCCAGGGTATCCTGCGCCGGCTCTGCGTGCTGTGTCTCCGGTGCGCTGGGAGGGTGCAGTGCGTCCTATGCCTGCGCTCCGCTCGTACCGGGCAAAGGTGGGAGTGGAGCCTAAGGGAGAGGTGCGCGTAGTAGGCACTAGATCTCCAGTGCTCACCCACAGCCCGGTTCAACCCGTGCCTGCACTCTGGAGGGTCCGGGCTAGAGTAGTTATCCAGCCTGGGGGAGTGGTGCCAAGACTGCGCACAAGAGCTCCAGTGCTCCTCCACAGCCCGGTCCTTCAGGTGCCTCCTCCTAACACCAAGCCTCCTGTAGGTCTCCCCAGCCTGTTGGGTCCTGTGGCAGCCCCACGCACCAGGCTGTCTCTCCCTCTCCTCCCTACAGGTGTGCCCGTCTGCCCAGCGCCGCCTGCGCTGTCCGTCTGCCCAGCGCCGTCAGAGCCGCCCGTCTGTCCTGAGCCGTCAGAGCCGCCCGTCTGTCCTGAGCCGTCAGAGCCGCCCGTCTGTCATGAGCCGTCAGAGCCGCCCGTCTGTCCTGAGCCGCCAGAGCCGCCCGTCAGTCAGGAGCCGCCAGAGCCGCCCGTCAGTCAGGAGCCGCCAGAGCCGCCCGCCAGTCAGGAGCCGCCAGAGCCGCCCGCCAGTCAGGAGCCGCCAGAGCCGCCTGCCAGTCAGGAGCCGCCAGAGCCGCCCGCCAGTCAGGAGCCACCGAGCCGTCAGTCAGCCAGGACCTGCCAGAGCCGTCAGTCAGCCAGGACCGGCCAGAGTCGTCAGTCAGCCAGGACCGGCCAGAGTCGTCAGTCAGCCAGGACCGGCCAGAGTCGTCAGTCAGCCAGGACCTGCCAGAGTCGTCAGTCAGCCAGGACCGGCCAGAGTCGTCAGCCAGCCATGACCTGCCAGAGCCGTCAGTCAGCCATGACCTGCCAGAGCCGTCAGTCCGGAGCTGCCCCTCGGTCCGGAGCTGCCCCTCAGTCCGGAGCTGCCCCTCCGTCCAGAGGCGCCCATCAGTCCAGTGGGGTTAATTTGGAGGGTCGCCGTTAAGAGGAGGCCACGGAAGCGGGAATTAACTATGGTGGGGTCGGGGCCACGTCCAGCGCCAGAGCCGCCACCGTGGACAGATGCCCACCCAGACCCTCCCCTATAGGTTCAGGTTTTGCGGCCGGAGTCCGCACCTTGGGGGGGGGGGGGGGGGGTTACTGTCACGTTCCTGACCTTATTTCCTTTGTTTAGTCTTTGTTTAGTTGGTCAGGACGTGAGCTGGGTGGGCATTCTATGTTTTGTGTTTCTATGTTGGGTTTGTTGTTTGGTCTAATATGGTTCTCAATCAGAGGCAGGTGTTTGTCATTGTCTCTGATTGGGAACCATATTAAGGTAGCCTGTTTTCACTGTTTGTTTGTGGGTGATTGTTCCTGTTCCAGTGTTTCCTGTGTTAGTGTTCACGTTACGGGACTGTATCGTCTTTGTTCCTTTTTGTCGGTTTGTTGTTTTTGTTCATGTTTAAGTATTTCCCATTTCCCATTAACCTCTAATTCCTCCCAAACCCGGATCCGGGAGCACCCCCATCAGTAAAAAAGCTGACTAGCATAGCCTAGCATAGCGTCACAAGTAAATACTAGCATCTAAATATCATTAAATCACAAGTCCAAGACACCAGATGAAAGATACACATCTTGTGAATCCAGCCATAATTTCTGATTTTTAAAATGTTTTACAGGGAAGACACAATATGTAAATCTATTAGCTAACCACGTTAGCAAAAGACACCACTTTTTTTACTCCACCATTTTTTTACTGCATCAGTAGCTATCACAAATTCGACCAAATAAAGATATAAATAGCCACTAACCAAGAAACAACTTCATCAGATGACAGTCTGATAACATATTTATTGTATAGCATATGTTTTGTTAGAAAATGTGCATATTTCAGGTATAAATCATAGTTTACCATTGCAGCCACCATCACAACTCTCACCAAAGTGACTATAATAACTACAGAGAGCAACGTGAATTACCTAAATACTCATCATAAAACATTTCTGAAAAATACACAGCGTACAGCAAATGAAAGACAAACATCTTGTGAATCCAGCCAATATTTCAGATTTTTTAAGTGTTTTACAGCGAAAACACAATATAGCATTATATTAGCTTACCACAATAGCCAGAAACACAACACCATTTACCAGCAGCAAAGGTTAGCGATCGTAACAAGCAAGCAAAAGATATATAATTTTTGACTAACCTTCATAAACTTCTTCAGATGACAGTCCTGTAACATCATATTGCACAATGCATATAGGGTTTGTTCGAAAATGTGCATATGTAGCGGCACAAATCGTGGTTATACAATGTGAGTAGTGGCCAAACTTCAAGCAATCTGTCCGGCGCCATCTTGGAGAGGCACCTATTCTAATCGATTAACTATTCATAAACTTGACTAAAAAATACAGGTTGGACAGCAAATGAAAGATACATTAGTTCTTAATGCAACCGCTGTGTTAGATTTTTAAAATTAACGTTACTGCGCATACAGCGTGCGCTAAAGCGAGACCGCACCGAAATTCATGGCGGAATTATTGTTTAACATTTGTCAACATAAATACGAATTAACAGCATAAAGACTTCTTACTATTTGACGAGCTTCCATCAGAATCTTGGGCAAGGTGTCCTTTCTCCAGAACAATCGTCTTTTGGTTGAAAGATGTCCTCTTCTCCTGTAGAAATAGCAGCTAACGCTAGCTATGTGCAGGAGAGGTGTCCAACTCGTGATAGCGCGTGACAAAGAAATTCCAGAAAATCGCAATAAACTGATATAAACTGCTATAAGTCGGTTTAAATTAACTACCTTATGATGTCTTTAACACCTATAACGAATAAAAACATGACCGGATATATCTAAGGCCTATAACCGGAGCATTCTAGAGCCACAGCCAGATGTCCTCCCTGCGTCAGAGCGAAGTGAAAAAAGGCCGGACACTTTGTTCCGAGGTCTTTTATAAGCTCTCAGTTCTGCCTAGCAACCCCATTTCAACTCTCACTATTCGCTGACACCCAGGGGAAGACGAATGCAGTGCATCTCAACCAATAGAAGACAGGCAGATTTATAAACCGATCTCAGAACAGCAAGCAGATTTCTGCATTCTCACATCCTCATAGGAAAAATGCTCTAACTCGAGTTCTGTTTCACTCACAGATATATTTCAAACGGTTTTAGAAACTAGAGAGTGTTTTCTATCCAATAGTAATAATAATATGCATATTGTACGAGCAAGAATTGAGTACGAGGCAGTTTAATTTGGGAACGAAATTATTACAAAGTGCAAATAGCACCCCCTATTGACAAGAAGTTTTAAATATGGATGATATTCACGCTGCATCTTGGTCCTCCTCTCTTTCACCCGAAGACAGTCGTTACATGGCTCGAATGCAACGCAATTTCTTCTGCTATTATCGGAGAGGAGAACATATAATCTGTGGGGTGGATCCATGATGTTGATGAAACATGACAGTATACCGGTGAATGGACATTCCCTCTTTCTATGTGGATCTTTATCAAGCTCCTGAGAAACGTTTGGATGTGCGTAAAACCCTCCATAGTCTTACATTGCCGTGTCTGTATTATATATTATATGCCCACAGGGAGCAATTATGGTGCCTGTTACTGTATTTAGACACAGTTTACCTAAAACACGATGTTGTTTAGTTTTATTAGAATTTGATTCGAATTTTCGGCCAATATATTTGGCATGTCCATGTCCAGATTACCATTTACAGTAGGCCTAGCCACTATATCAGTGTGAATACTATAGCCTATGTTTAACAATGAATTTCGGTATCTAAGCAACCGATTTAGAACAACGTGGACTGCAAACGTTCAAAATATTTAGCAAATATGGGGCATGCTATAAACTAGGCCATAAAGGACTAAGATTTAAAATGGAGTTGGTGAAAAGGCAACACATAAAGGACCGTAAATACACAACTTGAAGCAGCCACATAGTTAGCCATGGAGCACGTTCTGGATTGGCCAGTTAGAGGCAATGCTTCGACAGACCCACAACTTGAAGCAGCCACATAGTTAGCCATGGAGCACGTTCTGGATCGGCCAGTTAGAGGCAATGCTTCGACAGACCCACAACTTGAAGCAGCCACATAGTTAGCCATGGAGCACGTTCTGGATTGGCCAGTTAGAGGCAATGCCTCGACAGACCCACAACTTGAAGCAGCCACATAGTTAGCCATGGAGCACGTTCTGGATCGGCCAGTTAGAGGCAATGCCTCGACAGACCCACAACTTGAAGCAGCCACATAGTTAGCCATGGAGCACGTTCTGGATTGGCCAGTTAGAGGCAATGCTTCGACAGACCCACAACTTGAAGCAGCCACATAGTTAGCCATGGAGCACGTTCTGGATTGGCCAGTTAGAGGCAATGCCTCGACAGACCCACAACTTGAAGCAGCCACATAGTTAGCCATGGAGCACGTTCTGGATTGGCCAGTTAGAGGCAATGCTTCGACAGACCCACAACTTGAAGCAGCCACATAGTTAGCCATGGAGCACGTTCTGGATTGGCCAGTTAGAGGCAATGCTTCGACAGACCCACAACTTCTTTATTTGTCAAAACGCAAGCCTTTAGCGACACCGACCGCATAATTCCAGTTGTGAAAATAGGTCAAATATTATCTGATACACCCTCGAACCTATAATGCTAACACCAGCGCTAAGATTTACCACCGCTTTACATTTGATAAAATAGATCCCTTTTACTCAAGTGGTAGTTTGCTGGGTGATTTTCACCTCATTCATTTTCTATTAAGGTATCTTTACTTTGACTAAAGTATGATAATTGGGTATTTTTTACTGCCATATTACACTAAATAAAAAGAGAAATGCAACATGCAACAATTTCAAAGATTTAAAGATTTAACTGTGTTACAGTTCATATAAGGACATCAGTCAAGTGAAATGATTCATTAGGCTGGCGTGGTTACACGTGGTTTGTGGTTGTGAGGCCGGGTTGGACGTACTGCTAAATTCTCTAAAACGACAGGCGGCTTATGGACAAAAGGAAATGTGAGGAGAGGAGAAAACATGGATCTGAGGAAACATCCTTGTTCGGAACTGTTCTCCCCATCTGAAGCTGAGTCTTCATTCTTCCCAGCATGCACACCTCTATTATAGCTTAGACTGACAGTTGATAGACAGATATTGTCATAATATTTATTTACTTCTCTACCAACAGAGGTAACAAAGCCTTCACTAAAAATAACTTCCTGAAGCCTACACAAAAAAAGGCATTTTGAAATGGCCGGTCAACCCATGTCTTTCATTTACCCAAGGGGCTTCCTTTCTGGCATATAGAAAATCACCTATTTCATACAGAGCCCTTTGATTTGATACCGTAGATTATTATTATTTTGTTTTACAAATTATTTGACTGGAGTCTGATGTGACACGCCACTGCCTAGCTGTCGTCGGTTTTCCTAACGGAATAGCCTATTTTATCAGCAACCAGAACAACAGTGGCAGAGCGAGGGGACAGAGTTTTTATATGCCATAGCAGAGTAATTGAGTAATTAGCTGATATGATACAGGATAGTCATCGTGAATAGGTTTCTCCATCTCAATCTCACATTATTTGGGACTGAATCAATTTACCAAGCTACATTTCCAAAACAGCTGCCATAAATGGCATATCTGGTGACATATAACTACCATTTTTTTCCCATATTCAAATGAAAACACGTCTTCTTTCTAAGTCGAAATCTAGAAGCAAGAAAATAAAACAAACTAATACATCCCTCAGTCCACCACCTTTTACCATTTTACTAAAACAGTGCTGAAGCATATCTAGGTACTGCACTCTCATTCTATTACAATACAAACAGCTACATTTATCTGTTACTTGGAGCAGTTTATTGTAGATCAATGAGAAACGGTCTAATCAAGGTCTCCATCTTTTTAAATAGTATGTTTTGCTGCTACACGTCCACAGTGCAACAATGATATATGCGAATCCACCCTGCAATTTACTATTGTCACCAACCCCCTTCAGCCAGCAAATTACTGATGTTTTTTTTTAATCAAACTTTGAGCACATCCTGTTGTCTGTCTGTGTGAGGGGGTTTCCATAGTAACCACAGACACATAAAGAAAGTAGTCCCTGTCTCTTGGTGACAGTGGGTACTGAGACGAGGCGAGGCATGGCGAAGCACAGACCAACTGATCTATTAATCACTTAAACTTCTTCCAAACAACAAAGTTAACACTTCTAATTTATGAGAGAGAGAGATGGGGAGAGAGAGAGAGAGAGAGAGACATAGGGAGAGAGATAGAGAGATGGGGAGAGAGAGAGAGATGGGGAGAGAGAGAGAGATGGGGAGAGAGAGAGAGAGATGGGGAGAGAGAGAGAGAGAGAGACATGGGGAGAGAGAGAGAGAGAGACGGGTAGAGAGAGAGATGGGGAGAGAGAGAGATGGGGAGAGAGAGAGAGAGAGAGAGAGAGAGAGAGAGAGAGAGAGAGAGAGAGACATGGGGAGAGAGAGAGAGAGAGACATGGGGAGAGAGAGAGATGGGGAGAGAGAGAGATGGGGAGAGAGAGAGAGAGACATGGGGAGAGAGAGAGAGAGAGAGATGTGAATATATCTGCACAGCACCTACGTAATCCAAGCCAAGGTCTCACGCAGAGAGGCTATTCATCAAGGGCTTTCTCTCTTTCTCCTTCTATCTCTATGTCTCTTTCTATCTCTCTTTCTCCCAATCAATACAATATATTTTTTAAAGCCCTTCTTCCATCAGCAGTTGTCGCAAACTGCTATACAGAAACCCAGCCTGAAACACCAAAGAGCAAGCAATGCAGATGTAGAAGCACGGTGGCTAGGGAAAAAAACTTCCTTGAACGCCTGGAACCTAGGAAGAAACCTAGAGAGGAGCCAGGCTCTGAGGGGTGGCCAGTTCTCTTCTGGCTGTGCCGGGTGGAAATTATAAGAGTACAGAGCCATAGAGGCCATTCATGTTCAAGTGAAATAACAGCCACCACTTTACTCTGGCGTTGTCTCTTCCTTTTCAGTGCCAGCCAGATATGGCGGCAGGAAGTTAGGTTCTATCACCCCTCGCTGTTCGTTCAGGGTGAATAAAGAATCTCCAGCTGTGTTGTCAGTTGGGTTCTATTTTTCCTCCCATCCTCCCCCTCTTCATCCTCTTCTGTGGCTTTTTCACTGTGCTGTTAACACACAGGCTGTTAGACTTGGCAGTACATTCTGTCCTCTTTAACTGCTTCCTTTCTCAACCAGTTTATCCCAGTAGGTGAGTGGTGAGGTGAACTGATCAGAGAGAGGAGTGCGTCTGGACTAGTGAGATGAGAATGGGGTCTTCTCATCCAGAATAAGACAACATCTAGAGCAGGGTTCCCCCAATTGGAGGCTGCCAGTGTTTTTAGGGGGGATATATATAAAAGACTAAACATACAAGGAAATCCGCTCCAAGTGATTTTAATTTTGGAAATCTGTTCATAAATACTCCAACACATAATAGAGAGACACGTGGTCATATTCAAATGTAAGCAAGGTGAAATATGATATCTGTTTGGGATTCTTACGGTCAATTTGCAGTCTGAAAATGATTTGTAATTATGTTCTTGTCCCCCAACCATCCCCTAAAGAAAAAACTCTAGTTGAGACTGGTCTAGAGTATTCTTCTAGATTTATAACATATTTTAAATATGAAAGAAGAAGGGCTACTTTCTTAAAGATGACATGGGAATGTTGGTTTTCAAAGGAGGTTTGGTTTGTGACACTGAATAAATAAGAGAATAAGCCTAAAGCCTAAAAGAGCCTCTGAGAGAGAATAACACAACAAAACTCTACTTCAAACAACTATACCTTAACAAGATGGGGCTACCTCTAGGGGATTGCAGATTGATAGTGGGCAAAAGTGGTTTGTGAAATAGAGGATTGGACACTCAGAATCCTCCTGTAGCCAATTCTGTCCATTCTGCCAACATATTTAATCGCCTGGCTAGGGACTTAACTAGTGACCTTCCGGTTCCTCATGAGGGTCTCATGGTCATGTTTTGTACCATGGACTCTTTCAAAATAAGAAATCCACTCTCACATCTGAGTCGGCTTGCTGCAGGTGTGTGGGAATAGTTTCATGGAATCTTGTGGATCTTTCTTTTCTCAAAGGATTCAATACTTTTGAAAATGTTCTTGACAGGCAGTAAATTATGGATAATGACTTCTTTCACCTGTCTTAATGTACAATAGCAATGAGTAAAATGAACATGTTATTTAATCCCGGTAACCTTGAAAGTAAATTAATTGCCAGCCTAAAGCTCTTGACCTAACATCTCCCAATAACCACTACTTTACCTAATATCCTACACTAAAGTTGAATTAACCTTTCTAGATCAGGGGTTCCGCTAGCGGAACACCCACAACATTCCGCTGAAAAGGCAGCGAGCGAAATACAAAAATATTTTTTTGAAATATGTAACTTTCACACATTAACAAGTCCAATACAGCAAATGAAAGATAACCATCTTGTTAATCTACCCATCGTGTCCGATTTTTAAAATGTTTTACAGCGAAAACACAACATACATTTATGTTAGATCACCACCAAATCCAAAAAACACAGCCATTTTTCCCAGCCAAAGATAGTCACACAAAAGCAGAAATAGAGATAAAATTAATCACTAACCTTTGATAATCTTCATCAGATGACACTCATAGGACATCATGTTACACAATACATTTATGTTTTGTTCGATAATGTGCATATTTATATCCACAAATCTCGGTTTACATTGGCTCCATGTTCAGAAATGCCTCCAAAATATCCGGAGTAATTACAGAGAGCCACGTCAAATAACAGAAATACTCATCATAAACTTTGATGAAAGATACATGTTTTACATATAATTAAAGATACACTGGTTCCTAATGCAACCGCTGTGTCAGTTTTTTTTTAAACTTTAGGAAAAAGCCTACCATGCAATAATCTGAGACGGCGCTCAGAAATTCACAACATTTCTCCGCCATGTTGGAGTCAACAGAAATACGAAATTACATCATAAATATTCCCTTACCTTTGATGATCTTTCATCAGAATGCAGTGCCAGGAATCCTAGTTCCACAATAAATCGTTGTTTTGTTCGATAATGTCCATTACTAGTGTCCAATTAGCTACTTTTGCTAGCACTTTTAGTTCACATGTCCAAACGCTGGCGCCGGTCCAGGCAACCTCGGACGAAAACTTCAAAAACGTATATTCCAGGTCGAATAAACTGGTCAAATTAAGTAGAGAATCAATCTTCAGGATGTTGTTATCATATATATCCAATAACATTCCAACCGGAGCATTTCTTTATGTCTGTATAAGTAATGTAACACATGGCCAAATCATGACTAGCGCGCATGACCAGGAACTAGCATTCTGCCAGACCACTGACTCAAA
This sequence comes from Salvelinus namaycush, assembly GCF_016432855.1. Taxonomy (NCBI): domain Eukaryota; kingdom Metazoa; phylum Chordata; class Actinopteri; order Salmoniformes; family Salmonidae; genus Salvelinus; species Salvelinus namaycush. The sequence continues at coordinate 55,595,042 of NC_052326.1, read as the reverse complement.
TAGCTGCCATCCGGCCCCACATCACACTAGAGGCTTCATTCCACGTTCTACAGACTGTTGACATCTAGTGGAAGGCGTGGGAAGTGCAAACAGATCCATATATTATAGGGAATTGAATAGGCGATGAGTTTAACATTGACCCCTCTCAGAATTCTCATTTCCTGTTTGGAAGTTTGCCTGCCATATGAGTTCTGTTATACTCACAGACATAATTCAAACAGTTTTAGAAACTTCAGAGTGTTTTCTATCAAATAGCAATAATAATATGCATATATTAGCATCTGGGACAGAGTAGGAGGCAGTTCACTATAGGCACGCAATTCATCCAAAGTGAAAATGCTGCCCCCTATCCCAAACAGGTTTTACCTAACATCCTATACAAACGTTTACCTTATCTAACATCCTATGCTAACGTTTACCTTATATAACATCATGTACTAACGTTTACCTCATGTAACATCCTATAATAATGTTTACCTTACCTAACATCCTGTACTGATGTTTACCTTATCTAACATCATGTACTAACGTTTACCTTATCTAACATTCTATAATAATTTTTAGCTTGTAAAAAACATCATATACTAACGTTTACCTTATCTAACATCCTGTACTGATGTTTACCTTACTTAACATCATGTACTAATGTTAACCTTATCTAACATCATGTTGTAAAGATTACCTTATCTAACATCTTATACTGATGTTTAACTTATCTAACATCCTGTACTAACGTTTACCTTATTTAACATACAATACTAACGTTTACCTTATTTAACATCCTATACTAATGTTAAGCATATCTAACATCATGTTGTAAAGATTACCTTATCTAACATCCTGTACTGATGTTTAACTTATCGAACATCCTGTACTAACGTTTACCTTATTTAACATCCTGTACTAATGTTTACCTTATCTAAAATCACGTATTAACGTTTACCTTATTCAACATCCTATACTAAGGTTTACCTTATCTAACATTCTATATTAACGTTTAGCTTGTCCAACATCATGTACTAACGTTTACCTTATCTAACATCATATACTAACTTTTAATTAACTTCTTAGGGATAGAGGGCAGTATTCGGAAGTTCGGATGACTGAGGTACCCAAAGTAAACAGGCCCAGATATGCATATAGGGTATGCATATAATTGGTAGTATTGGATAGAAAACACTCTGAAGTTTCTAAAACTGTTACAATAATGTCTGTGAGTATAACAGAACTGATATGGCAGGTGAGAACCCGAGGAGAATCCATCGGGATTTTTTTTTTTTGTTCACCACCCATTGAAATGACTGTCTATGGGAAAATCAAAGGAAATACTCCCAGATTGCAGTTCCTATGGCTTCTACTAGATGTCAACAGTCTTTACAAATGGTTTCAGGCTTGTTTAAAAAAAAAAATGAGCTAGAATCTGTAGTTTTTCTAGGTGGCTCTCATTTTGACTGTAGTCTTGTGGCGCGCATGGATGAGGGCGCGCACTTCGTTATTTATCTCCGGTAATGAACACACTATTCTCCGTCTTCAATTTTATCGTTTATTTACATATTAGGGTACCTGAGGATTGATTAGAAACGTTGTTTGACTTGTTTGGAAAAAGTTTATTGGTAACTTTTGGGATTGCTTTGTCTGCATGTTAAACGAGGGGAACAGGTGGATTACTGAATCAAGCTCGCAAACTAAACAGACTTTTTTGGGATATAAAGAAGGACTTTATCGAACAAAACAACCATTTGTTATGTAGCTGGGACCCCTGGGATTGCAAACAGAGAAAGATCTTCAAAGGTAAGTAATTTATTTTATCGCTATTTCTGACTTTCGTTGGTTTGGAAAATGTTTTTAATGCTTTTATCTAACATCATGTACTAACGTTTACCTTATCTAACATCATATACTAACGCCTACCTTATCTACCATCCTGTACTAACATTTACCTTATCTAACTTTATTAAATAAGGTTACCTTCTAAAACATCTTATACTAACGTTTACCTTATCTAACATTTTATAATAACGTTTAGCTTGTCTAACATCATATACTAATGTTTACCTTATCTAACATCCTGTACTAACATTTACCTTATCTAACATTATGAATTAACATTTTCCTTCTATAACATCCTCCACTAATGTTTATCTAACTTCCTATACTAACGTTTACCTTATCTAACATCCTATACTAAAACATACGTTATCGAATATCCTGAACTAATGTTAACCTCTCTAACATCCTATACTAACGTTTACCTTATCTAACATTCTTTAATAAAGTTTAGCTTGTCTAACATAATTTACCTTCTCTAACATCATGCATTTATGTTTACCTTCTCTAACATCATATACTAACGATTATGTTATCTATAATGCATTAATGTTTACCTTCTCTAACATCTTATACTAATGTTTACCTTATCTAACATCCTATACTAACATTTACCTTATCTAACATCCTGTACTGACATTTACCTTATCTAACATCCTGTACTGACATTTACCTTATCTAACATCTTATACTAACATTTACCTTCTCTAACATCATGCATTTATGTTTACCTTCTCTAACATCATATACTAACGATTATGTTATCTATAATGCATTAATGTTTACCTTCTCTAACATCTTATACTAATGTTTACCTTATCTAACATCCTATACTAACATTTACCTTATCTAACATCCTGTACTGACATTTACCTTATCTAACATCTTATACTAACATTTACCTTCTCTAACATCATGCATTTATGTTTACCTTCTCTAACATCATATACTAACGATTATGTTATCTATAATGCATTAATGTTTACCTTCTCTAACATCTTATACTAATGTTTACCTTATCTAACATCCTATACTAACATTTACCTTATCTAACATCCTGTACTGACATCTACCTTATCTAACATCCTGTACTAACGTTTACCTTATCTAACATGCGTTAATGTTTACCTCTCTAACATCTTATACTAATGTTTACCTTATCTAACATTTTTTTTTATAACATTTAGCTTGTCTAACATCCTATACTAACACTTACCTTATCTAATATCCTATACTAACATGTACCTTATCTAATATCCTATACTAACACTTACCTTATCTAATATCCTATACTAACATGTACCTTATCTAATATCCTATACTAACACTTACCTTATCTAATATCCTATACTAACATGTACCTTATCTAATATCCTATACTAACACTTACCTTATCTAATATCCTATACTAACATGTACCTTATCTAACATCCTATACTAACGTTTACTTTATCTAACATTTTATAATAACATTTAGCTTGTCTAACATCATGTTCTAACGTTTACCCTATTTCACATCCTATACTAACGTTTACCTAATCCAACAACCTGTACTTTCCTTTATCTTATCTAACATCCTATATTCACCTTTACCTTATGTAACATCCTATACTAATGTTCACCTTATCTAACATCCTATATTCACCTTTAACTTACCTATCATCCTATACTAACATTTACTCTATCTAACATCCTATACTAATGTTTACCCTATCTAACAACCTGTACTTTCCTTTATCTTATCTAACGTCCTATACTAATGTTTACACTATCTAACATCCTATATTCACCTTTAACTTACCTATCATCCTATACTAATGTTTACCCTATCTAACATCCTGTACTAATGTTTTCCTCATCTAAGATCACTTTCAAAGTCAGTTCATAACATTTCTGCCCTACTAGAGCAAATGTAAGTGCTGTTATTGTGAAGTGGAAATGTCTAGGAGCAACGACGGCTCAGCCGCGAAGTGGTAGGCCGCACGAGCTCACAGAACGGGACCGGCGAGTGCTGAAGAGTGTAGCGAGTAAAAATCATGTGTCCTCGATTGCGACACTCACTACCGAGTTTCAAACTGCCTCTGGCAGCAATGTCAGCACAAGAACTGTTCGTCAGGAGCTTCATGAAATGGGTTTCCATGGCCGAGCAGCCACACACAAGCCTAAGCTCACCATGTGCAATGCCAAGCATTGGCTGGAGTGGTGTAAAGCTCGCCGCCATTGGAGTCTGGAGCAGTGGACACAGGTTTTCTGGAATGATGAATCACGCTTCACCATCTGGCAGTCCAACGGACGAATATGGGTTTGACGGATGCTAAGAGAACATTAGCTGCCCCAATGAATAGTGCCAACTGTAGAGTTTGGTGTATCAGGAATAATGGTCTGGGGCAGTTTGTCATGGTTAGGGCTAGGCCCCTTAGTTCCAGTGAAGGGAAATATTAATGCTACAGCATACAATTACATTCTAGACGGTTCTGTGATTCCATCTTTGTGGCAACAGTTTGGGAAAGGCCCTTTCCTGTTTCAGCATGACAAATCCCCCATTTACAAAGCGAGGTCGGTACAGAAATGGTTTGGTTGAGATTAGTGTGGAAGAATTTGACTGGCTTGCCCAAAGCCCTGACTTCAACCCAATCGAACACCTTTGGGATGAATTGGAATGCCGACTGCGACCCAGGCCTAATCGCCCAACATCAGTACCCGACCTCCCTAATGCTCTTGTGGCTGAATGGAATCAAGTCCCCGCAGCGATGTTCCAACATCTAGTGGAAAGCCTTCCCAGAAGAGTGGAGGCTGTTATAGCAGCAAATGGGGGACCAACTCCATATTAATACCCATGATTTTGGAATTAAATGTTCGATGAGCAGGTGTCCACATACTTTGGTCATGTAGTGCACTTCACTGTATACTGCAAATTACTTCCTGGAGTATGAATGCAATAGGGAGGCCCACAGTTATACAAAACTTCATACAGAAATGTATTGAATGTCTTTTATAACTGCTGTCGGATGTGGAGTTCATTCATTTGATCGATTGTTTATTAATTCATTAATTTGTTCATCCATTCAATCATCTATACATTCATTAATTAATTTTACCCTACATTTGTGCATTGATTAACAACATATGCATGGAGATGATCTTACAGTAGTGTCTATCCTTTCATGGGGCGGCATATAGACTCGTGGTTAGAGCGTTGGACTAGTAACCGTAAGGTTGCAAGACGAATTCCAGAGCTGACAAGGTAAAAATCTGTCGTTCTGCCCCTGAACAAGGCAGTTAACCCAGTGTTCCTAGGCCGTCATTGAAAATAAGAATTTGTTCTTAACTGGCTTGCCTAGTTAAATAAAGGTAGTAAAAATATATATAAAAAAATAACTTCCCCCTTCAGAACCTCTGAACCTGGAGCTAGATATTTGTATATATCCCTATGACATAACTATTACATGCTCCAGTGACCTTTCAATATATCCGAGTCTGAAACAGTCTGCTCTTTGTGTGAGATAAGTTTAGAAGACCATCAGGGTTTCAACTAAAACAGAACAGAGCTACCGTATGGCTTGAGTCAGAGGGAACGAGAGAGAGAGATGGAGTCACTGGGGAGGCAAAGATCTAAAGCTGTCAGTTACCCACATCCCAAATGGCACACTATTCCCTATATAGTGCACTACTTTAGACCACTAAATAGGAAATAGGGTACCATTTGGGACACATTCAGTGCTGTGTGGGCAGGCTTGTTGCTGGGAGGTAACAAACTCTAAACATTCAACAGCTCTCTGGGTCTCCATGGAGACAGGGTGGCCCCCCTGTAGAATGCCTTGAGAGTGATGGACAATCTCTAGTCAGGCCCTGGTTCCATTCAGTTCCTCCCTGCCTCCCCGCAGCGTCACCCAGCCTCTTAACCCAGAGCCCCCTGCCTTACCCCTGCACCCCAGTCTTACCCCTAACTCCCCCAGGGTAGACACTCACTAGTCAGGCCCTATTCCCATTCAGCTCCTCTCTTCCTCCAACTACCTCATCCATGCCTCCCCCAGCCTCCTCTCGTCCCTGCCTCCTCCCTGCCCTCACTGCCTCCCCCAGTGCCCCCTCAACAGGCCCCCACAGTCATGACGCCAGCTCAACTCTGACTCCATCCTCACAGACAGCAAAGCCAGCTTAGGTAAATCAGATTGGTTCTGGAAACAAAGGGGGACTGGGAATCTCACGCCCTCGCCTTAAGGAGATTACACTAATGGGTTGTGATTCCAAACCAATATAATGTTTAAGGCGTGGACATGAGTAAGAGGGAAAGTTGAGTGTGTGTGTGTGTGTGTGTGTCCGTCCCTTATCACATGTGACAGTGCAAAAAATACACTTATATATCCAGTGGTGTAAAGTACTTAAGTAAAAATAGTTTAAAGTACTACTTATTCAGTTTTTTAGGGTATCTGTACTTAACTTTACTATTTACATTTTTGACAACTTTTAACTTTACTTCACTACATTCCTAAAGAAAATAATTTACTTTTCCATGAAACCCAAAAGTAGTCGTTACATTTTGAATGCTTAGCAGGACAGGAAAATGGTCCAATTCATGCACTAAACAGAGAACATCCCTGGTCATCCCTACTGCCTCTGATCTGGTGGACTCACTAAACAGAGAACATCCCTGGTCATCCCTACTGCATCTGATCTGGAGGACTCACTAAACAGAGAACACGTGGTCATCCCTACTGCCTCTGATCTGGCGGACTCACTAAACAGAGAACATCCCTGGTCATCCCTACTGCCTCTGATCTGGCGGACTCACTAAAAACAATGCTTCGTTTGTAAATGATGTCTGACTGTTGGAGTGTTCTCCTGGCTATCCGTCAATCAAACAAAACAAGAAAATTGTGCCATCTGGTTTGCTTAAAACCTCTTGGCAATAGGGGGGCGCCATTTCGACTTTGTAAAAATTCTTTCCCAAATTAAACTGCCTCGTACTCAATTCTTGCTCGTACAATATGCATATTATTATTACTATTGGATAGAAAACACTCTCTAGTTTCTAAAACCGTTTGAATTATTTCTCTGAGTGAAACAGAACTCATTCTGCAGCACATTTCCTGTCAGGAAGTGAGATTTCTGAAATCGAGGTCCCTGTTCTAGGGTCAGTTTATAAGTCCCCATGTAAGCTATGGGGCTACATGTACTGCATACGCCTTCCTCTAGATGTCAGTAAGCGGTGAGAATTTGAATGGAGTGGATTGCACCATCTGGGGCCCTATATAAGACCGTGGAACAGAAGTACCGTTCTTTTCAACGGGGAGCCTGGCGCAAGAGGGACATCACAATGGCGTCCTGCAAAGCTTTCGTTTTAGCAGTTCTATATCTCCGGTCATGTTTTTATTCGTTATAGTTGTTAAAGACATCATAAGGTAGTTAATTTAAACCGACTTATAGCAGTTTATATCAGTTTATTGCGATTTTCTGGGATTTCTTTGTGACGCGCTATCAGGAGTTGGACACCTTTCCGGCACATAGCTAACGTTAGCGGCTATTTCGACAGGAGAAGAGGACATCTTTCAACCAAAAGACGATTGTTCTGGAGAAAGGACACCTTGCCCAAGATTCTGATGGAAGCTCAGTAAATAGTAAGCAGTCTTTATGCTGTTAATTCGTATTTATGTTGACAAATGTCAAATAATAATTCCGCCATGAATTTCGGTGCGGTCTCGCTTTAGCGCACGCTGTATTGCGCAGTAACGTTAATTTAAAAAATCTAACACAGCGATTGCATTAAGAACTAATTTATCTTTCATTTGCTGTCCAATCTGTATTTTTTAGTCAAGTTTATGATTACTTATCGATTAGAATAGGTGCCTTTCCCAAGATTTCTTCTGACATTTTCTTTGCAGCTTGGCTACTTTTCTCATTGTGTAACCACGATTTGTGCCGCTAAATATGCACATTTTCGAACAAACTCTATATGCATTGTGTAATATGATGTTATAGGACTGTCATCTGAAGAATTCTGAGCAGGTCAGTGAAAAAATTAATATATTTTGCTGGGTTATACGTTATCGCTATTTTTGGCTTGAATCAATGCTGTTGTGTGGTTTGCTATTGGGGTAAGCTAATATAATGCTATATTGTGTTTTCGCTGTAAAACACTTAAAAAATCAGAAATATTGGCTGGATTCACAAGATCTGTGTCTTTCATTTGCTGTACGCTGTGTATTTTTAAGAAATGTTTTATGATGAGTAATTAGGTAATACACGTTGCTCTCTGTAGTTATTCTAGTCGCTTTGGTGAGAGTTGTGATGGTGGCTGCAATGGTAAACTATGATTTATACCTGAAATATGCACATTTTTCTAACAAAACATATGCTATACAATAAATATGTTATCAGACTGTCATCTGATGAAGTTGTTTCTTGGTTAGTGGCTATTTATATCTTTATTTGGTCGAATTTGTGATAGCTACTGATGGAGTAAAAAACTGGTGGAGTAAAAAAAGTGGTGTCTTTTGCTAACGTGGTTAGCTAATAGATTTACATATTGTGTCTTCCCTGTAAAACATTTTAAAAATCAGAAATGATGGCTGGATTCACAAGATGTGTATCTTTCATCTGGTGTCTTGGACTTGTGATTTAATGATATTTAGATGCTAGTATTTACTTGTGACGCTATGCTAGGCTATGCTAGTCAGCTTTTTTACTGATGGGGGTGCTCCCGGATCCGGGTTTGGGAGGAATTAGAGGTTAATGAGTAATTTGAAATTATTTAATTTGAGCAATTGCATTAACTTTTGATACTTAATCTAACGAGTCACAAACCCGGATCCGGGATCCCACCCATCAAAAAAGCTGACTAGCATAGCCTAGCCTAAAGCCACAGGCATATCATATAATAAAATGTTCATGAAATCACAAGTCCAAGACACCAAATAATAAACAATATGTATTTCTATTAGCTAACCACCATAGCAAAAGACACAACTTTTTTTTCCCACCATTTTTTTCCTGCATAGGTAGCTATCACAAATTCGACCAAATAAAGATATATATAGTCACTAACCAAGAAACAACTTCATCAGATGACAGTCTGATAACATATTTATTGTATAGCATATGTTTTGTTAGAAAAATTTGCATATTTCAGGTATAAATCACAGTTCTACATTGCAGCTGCAATCTGAAATAGCGCCGAAGCAGCCAGAATAATTACAGAGACCAACGTCAAATACCTAAATACTCATCATAAAACATTTCTGAAAAATATATGGTGTACAGCAAATATAAGACAAACATCTTGTGAATCCAGCCAATATTTCCGATTTGTTAAGTGTTTTACAGCGAAAACACAATATAGCATTATATTAGCTTACCACAATAGCCAGAAACACAAGCCATTTACCAGCAGCAAAGGTTAGCGATCGTAACAAACCAGCAAAAGATATATAATTTTTGACTAACCTTCATAAACTTCATCAGATGACAGTCCTGTAACATCATATTACACAATGCATATAGGGTTTGTTCGAAAATGTGCATATGTAGCGGCACAAATCGTGGTTATACAATGTGAATAGTAGCCAAACTTCAAGCAATCTGTCCGGCGCCATCTTGGAGAGGCACCTAATCTAATCAATAAATAATCATAAACTTGACTACAAAATACAGGTTGGACAGCAAATGAAAGATACATTAGTTCTTAATGCAACCGCTGTGTTAGATTTTTTAAATTAACGTTACTACGACATACAGCGTGCGTTACAGCGAGACCGTGCCGAAATGAATGCCGCAATTATTGTTTAACATTTTTCAACATAAATACGAATTAACAGCATAAAGACTTCTTACTATTTGTTGAGCTTCCATCAGAATCTTGGTCAAGTTGTCCTTTGTCCATAATAATCGTTGCTCGGCTGTAGAATGTCCTCTTCGACTTTGGAACTAGCAGCAAACATTAGCTATGTGGCGCAGAGGTGTCCAACTGTTCATAACGCAGTAGAAAGAAAATTCCCGAAAATCGCAATATACTCATGTAAACTGATATAACTCGGTTTAAAATAACTACGTTATGATGTTTCTAACACCTATATCGAATAAAATCAGAGCCGGATATATCTAACGCCGATAACGTGAGCTTTTCAGAATGCCATCCTGAGGTCTGTCTCGCGTCATGGCGAACGTTGAAAAGGCTGCACCCCCCCGTGCCATGAGCCTTTATATGGCCTCAGATCTGCCTAGCAACACCATTCCAATTCTCAACGCTTGCTGACACCTAGGGGAAGGCCTATGCAGTGCTTGTCGACCAATAGAATAATTGCAAATTAATTAACTGACCCAGGAACAGAGTGCACAATTTCAGATTTCTCACTTCCTGACAGGAAGATTGCTCCAACTCGAGTTCCGTTTTACTCACAGATATAATTCAAACGGGTTTAGAAACTAGAGAGTGTTTTCTATCCACTAGTAATAATAATATGCATATTGTACGAGCAAGAATTGAGTACGAGGCAGTTTAATTTGGGAACGAATTTTTACAAAGTCGAAATGGCGCCCCCATATTGACAAGAAGTTAAGTATATTTAAAACCCAAATGCTTTCAGACTTTTACTCAAGTAGTATTTTACTGGGTGACTTTCACTTTTACTTGAGTCATTTTCTAATAAGGTATCTTTGCTTTCCCTCAAGTATGACAATTGGGTACTTTTTACACCACTGTCTATACCTGACATGAGGTGAAAAGACAGTAGAGTTCTATATTGCCACTCATATCACTCAGACCTACATTTGTTTACAAGTTTGGTTGAGAGTAAGACAACATAGACGTTACCTTGACAGCAATCATTATTATGTATGTCTACGCATCATATTTTTATAAGGGCACAAGGCGAGACCCAGATGCAGACACAGGAGGCAGATGGTTAGAGTCCAATATGTTTATAAACAATCCAAAAGGGGCAGGCAAGAGAATGGTCGTGGACAGGCAGAAGGTCAAAACCAGGTCAGAGTTCTAGAGGTACAGAATGGGGATGCAGAATGGTCAGGCAGGCGGGAATGTCCAGAAAAACAGGCAAAGGTCAAAACCGGGAGGACTAGTAAAAGAGAAAAGAAAAGAAGGAGCACGGGGGGAAAAAACGCTGTTTGACTTGAACATACAAGACAAACTGGCACAGAGAGACAGGAAACACAGGGATAAATACACTGGGGAAAATAAGCGACACCTGGAGGGGGTGGAGACAAGCACAAGGACAGGTGAAACAGATCAGGGAGTGCCAATTTTGCTTTCGGAATGATGAGATTAAGATGACATTTCCTTCCTTTATGACCTTTATGACCTAATGTTATTATCTAGTGGACATGTGTGTATCAAGTCACATTACATTTTATTTATTCGAATACAAATATTTTGCAGATGTTATGGTGGGTCTAGAGAAATGCTTATGTTAAACAGTTCCGTTAAACCGAACAGTTCCAAAACAATATATTCTTAGAAAGATTCCAGAATATAAAATTATAGGATGGTGTGTATAAACAGTATGGATAGTATATGAATATAAAAGGTATTGTGGCGAAATCCAGCACGGAGCCTTCACCGTGCGCTGCCACTTTAAGAGTGCATGAGCAGTAAGGAAGGAGAAAATAAAAGAGCTCGTTTAGCTCTTTGGGGAGGAGCTCTTGGGTGGCGCACCAGTTTGATTGTGTGTGCTATGCTGCAGAAGTTTTGTTTGTTTTCAGTGTATGTAGTTTATAACGTATTTAACTCAATCATCGGTGTGATTGCTGGCCTTAAAAATGTCCACAATCTTCTCGGCCACATGTCCTTAGTACACCCCACCTCAACACAGTTCAAATAATAATACACACTTTAAAGCAATCTCTCTTTTAACTAAAATGTCCACCCAAATACTTCTGGCAGGGCAATAATAGTCCAGCTCCAATGAACTTCACTGGGAAGTTCATTAGGAAAATAGAGAGTCTGTTTCAGGGTAAAGCACTGGAACGATAGAGGGAAGAGAAAGAGAGAAAGGGAACAAGAGAGATCTTAGCTGTGGTCTTCAGGCGTGAAGGTGTACTGTCTGACTGTCCGATGGTTTGTTGGTTTGTAGGTTAAAGCTTCGCAACAATGTTGCTACTAATCCATGCGATCCATAACCGGCGCGGTCTCAAACGAAAACAACCAAGCAGTAGAGAAGATTGTGGACATTTAAGGCCTTTGTGTATATGAACACCCCTACATTCATACCCTCTGCACTCCTCCACTGGAAGAGAATACAAATTATTGCAAATCCTCTGTTGATGACTGGGTTCTTTCTTGTATGAAGTTGCTGTTTAATTGCTCTGCCATTATTATTATAATTATATGAGGTATTCTTGGTGGGGTTACCAAGAATTGTGGAAGGACTGTGCTGTGATGTGGGTTTTATAGGGTGTGTATTCTCTTTTCTCTCCGCTGGCTATCTGGTAAACAGGCTGCACTCTAGGCAGTCTCTTCTGCTGTCTGTGTGTGGGTCTGGTAGTGGTACTCTCTCTATTCTACTCTTTTCCTTTCGGCATGGTTAATACCTGCCTAGCGCCCGAACAAAATCTTTCTTTACCCCTCTCTAATAAATACCGCTACAGAATGTATAGACAGTAGTTATGTAGGATGGTGTGTATAGACAGTAGTTATGTAGGATGGTGTGTATAGACAGTAGTTATGTAGGATGGTGTGTATAGACAGTAGTTATGTAGGATGGTGTGTATAGACAGTAGTTATGTAGGATGGTGTGTATAGACAGTAGTTATGTAGGATGGTGTGTATAGACAGTAGTTATGTAGGATGGTGTGTATAGACAGTAGTTATGTAGGATGGTGTGTATAGACAGTAGTTATGTAGGATGGTGTGTATAGACAGTAGATATATAGGATGGTGTGTATAGACAGTAGTTATATAGGATGGTGTGTATAGACAGTAGTTATGTAGGATGGTGTGTATAGACAGTAGATATATAGGATGGTGTGTATAGACAGTAGATATGTAGGATGGTGTGTATAGACAGTAGTTATATAGGATGGTGTGTATAGACAGTAGTTATATAGGATGGTGTGTATAGACAGTAGTTATATAGGATGGTGTGTATAGACAGTAGTTATATAGGATGGTGTGTATAGACAGTAGTTATGTAGGATGGTGTGTATAGACAGTAGTTATGTAGGATGGTGTGTATAGACAGTAGATATATAGGATGGTGTGTATAGACAGTAGTTATATAGGATGGTGTGTATAGACAGTAGTTATGTAGGATGGTGTGTATAGACAGTAGATATATAGGATGGTGTGTATAGACAGTAGTTATATAGGATGGTGTGTATAGACAGTAGTTATGTAGGATGGTGTGTATAGACAGTAGATATATAGGATGGTGTGTATAGACAGTAGTTATGTAGGATGGTGTGTATAGACAGTAGTTATGTAGGATGGTGTGTATAGACAGTAGTTATATAGGATGGTGTGTATAGACAGTAGTTATGTAGGATGGTGTGTATAGACAGTAGATATATAGGATGGTGTGTATAGACAGTAGTTATGTAGGATGGTGTGTATAGACAGTAGTTATGTAGGATGGTGTGTATAGACAGTAGTTATGTAGGATGGTGTGTATAGACAGTAGTTATGTAGGATGGTGTGTATAGACAGTAGTTATGTAGGATGGTGTGTATAGACAGTAGATATATAGGATGGTGTGTATAGACAGTAGTTATGTAGGATGGTGTGTATAGACAGTAGTTATGTAGGATGGTGTGTATAGACAGTAGTTATGTAGGATGGTGTGTATAGACAGTAGTTATGTAGGATGGTGTGTATAGACAGTAGTTATGTAGGATGGTGTGTATAGACAGTAGTTATATAGGATGGTGTGTATAGACAGTAGTTATGTAGGATGGTGTGTATAGACAGTAGTTATGTAGGATGGTGTGTATAGACAGTAGTTATGTAGGATGGTGTGTATAGACAGTAGTTATGTAGGATGGTGTGTATAGACAGTAGTTATGTAGGATGGTGTGTATAGACAGTAGTTATGTAGGATGGTGTGTATAGACAGTAGTTATGTAGGATGGTGTGTATAGACAGTAGTTATGTAGGATGGTGTGTATAGACAGTAGTTATGTAGGATGGTGTGTATAGACAGTAGTTATGTAGGATGGTGTGTATAGACAGTAGTTATGTAGGATGGTGTGTATAGACAGTAGATATATAGGATGGTGTGTATAGACAGTAGTTATGTAGGATGGTGTGTATAGACAGTAGTTATGTAGGATGGTGTGTATAGACAGTAGTTATGTAGGATGGTGTGTATAGACAGTAGTTATGTAGGATGGTGTGTATAGACAGTAGTTATGTAGGATGGTGTGTATAGACAGTAGTTATGTAGGATGGTGTGTATAGACAGTAGTTATGTAGGATGGTGTGTATAGACAGTAGTTATGTAGGATGGTGTGTATAGACAGTAGTTATGTAGGATGGTGTGTATAGACAGTAGTTATGTAGGATGGTGTGTATAGACAGTAGATATATAGGATGGTGTGTATAGACAGTAGATATATAGGATGGTGTGTATAGACAGTAGTTATGTAGGATGGTGTGTATAGACAGTAGTTATATAGGATGGTGTGTATAGACAGTAGTTATGTAGGATGGTGTGTATAGACAGTAGTTATGTAGGATGGTGTGTATAGACAGTAGTTATGTAGGATGGTGTGTATAGACAGTAGTTATGTAGGATGGTGTGTATAGACAGTAGATATATAGGATGGTGTGTATAGACAGTAGTTATGTAGGATGGTGTGTATAGACAGTAGTTATATAGGATGGTGTGTATAGACAGTAGTTATGTAGGATGGTGTGTATAGACAGTAGTTATGTAGGATGGTGTGTATAGACAGTAGTTATATAGGATGGTGTGTATAGACAGTAGTTATGTAGGATGGTGTGTATAGACAGTAGTTATGTAGGATGGTGTGTATAGACAGTAGTTATGTAGGATGGTGTGTATAGACAGTAGTTATATAGGATGGTGTGTATAGACAGTAGTTATGTAGGATGGTGTGTATAGACAGTAGTTATGTAGGATGGTGTGTATAGACAGTAGTTATGTAGGATGGTGTGTATAGACAGTAGTTATGTAGGATGGTGTGTATAGACAGTAGTTATGTAGGATGGTGTGTATAGACAGTAGTTATATAGGATGGTGTGTATAGACAGTAGTTATATAGAATGGTGTGTATAGACAGTAGTTATATAGGATGGTGTGTATAGACAGTAGTTATGTAGGATGGTGTGTATAGACAGTAGTTATGTAGGATGGTGTGTATAGACAGTAGTTATGTAGGATGGTGTGTATAGACAGTAGATATATAGGATGGTGTGTATAGACAGTAGTTATGTAGGATGGTGTGTATAGACAGTAGTTATATAGGATGGTGTGTATAGACAGTAGTTATGTAGGATGGTGTGTATAGACAGTAGTTATGTAGGATGGTGTGTATAGACAGTAGTTATGTAGGATGGTGTGTATAGACAGTAGTTATATAGGATGGTGTGTATAGACAGTAGTTATGTAGGATGGTGTGTATAGACAGTAGTTATGTAGGATGGTGTGTATAGACAGTAGTTATGTAGGATGGTGTGTATAGACAGTAGTTATGTAGGATGGTGTGTATAGACAGTAGTTATGTAGGATGGTGTGTATAGACAGTAGTTATGTAGGATGGTGTGTATAGACAGTAGTTATGTAGGATGGTGTGTATAGACAGTAGTTATGTAGGATGGTGTGTATAGACAGTAGTTATGTAGGATGGTGTGTATAGACAGTAGTTATGTAGGATGGTGTGTATAGACAGTAGTTATGTAGGATGGTGTGTATAGACAGTAGTTATGTAGGATGGTGTGTATAGACAGTAGTTATGTAGGATGGTGTGTATAGACAGTAGTTATGTAGGATGGTGTGTATAGACAGTAGTTATGTAGGATGGTGTGTATAGACAGTAGTTATGTAGGATGGTGTGTATAGACAGTAGTTATGTAGGATGGTGTGTATAGACAGTAGTTATGTAGGATGGTGTGTATAGACAGTAGTTATGTAGGATGGTGTGTATAGACAGTAGTTATGTAGGATGGTGTGTATAGACAGTAGTTATGTAGGATGGTGTGTATAGACAGTAGTTATGTAGGATGGTGTGTATAGACAGTAGTTATGTAGGATGGTGTGTATAGACAGTAGTTATGTAGGATGGTGTGTATAGACAGTATATACAGTATATGAATAGAAAAGGTGTGTAGTTATATAGTAGTTATCTTGGATGAGCCTTAACTAGAATACTGTATTTACATATGAAGTATGTTAAACAGTAAGTAAACATTAATAAAGTGACCAGTATTCCAGGTCTTAATGTACATAGAGCACAGCAGTCTTTAAGGTGCAGGGTTGAGTATCGGGTGGTAGCAGTGACTAAGGTTCAGGGCAGGATACTGGGCAAGGCCCGGCTTGTGGTGACTGTTTAACAGTCTGATAGCCTGGAGATGGAAGCTGTTTTTCAGTCTCTTGGTCCCAGCTTTGATGCACGTGTACTGTCTACACCTTCTAGATAGTAGCGGGGTGAACAGGCAGTGGCTCGGGTGGTGAGGTCCTTGTTGATCTTCTTGGCCTTCCTGTGACACCGGGCGCTGTAGATGTCCTGAAGGGAAAGTACTGTACGTTTGGCTGACCATATCACCCACTGGAGACCTCTTCGGTTGCGGACGGTGCAGTTGCCGTACCAGGCAGTGATACAGCCCGACACGATGCTCTCAATGGTGCTACTGTAAAAGTTTGTGAGTCTTAGGGGCCAAGCCAAATTTCATCAGTCTCCTGAGGTTAAAGAGGCACTGTTGCTCCTTCACCACACTGTCTTGTGGATGGACCATTTCAGGTTGACATTGGTATGCACGCTGAGGAACGTGAAGCTTTTGATCAGGGCCTAAAAATTTTCTTTTTGGTCCGCCAGCCACTGTGGCAGTTAGACTTCAAAATCAATCGGCCAATCAGCTCCTTAGTTTTGTTGACATTGAGGGAGAGGTTATTGTCCTGGCACCACTCTTTCAGGGCCCTCCTCCCTATAGGTTGTCTCGTCATTGTTGTTAATCAGGCCTACCACCGTTATGTCATCTGCAAACTTAACGATTGAGTTGGAGACATGCATGGCCACGCTGTCATGAGCGAAAAGGGGAAGAGGGGAGGGGAGGGGAGGGGGACAGAGCATGCACCCTTTTGGGCCCCCATTTTGAGGATCAGCATCGCAGAAGTGTTGATGGCTACCTTCACCAACTGGGGTCGGCCATCAGGAAGTCCAGGACCGTTGCACAGTGCAGGGTTCAGAACCAGGGAACCGAGCATAGTGATGAGCTTGGAGGGACTATGTTGTTGAAGGCTACGGTGTAGTCGTTGAACAGCATTCTTACACAGTTAATCCTCTTGTCCAGATAGGATAGGGCAGTGTGCAGTGAGATGGCGATTGCCTCATTCGTAGTTGGGGTGGTATGCAAAATGTAGTATGTCTAGGGTGTCAGGAACAGTGCATTGTGAAAGTATTCACCCCCCTTGGCATATTTCCTATTTTGTTGCCTTTAACCTGGAATTAAAATCGATTTTTGGGGGTTTGTATCATTTGATTTACACAACATGCCTACCACTTTGAAGATGCAAAATATTTTTTATTGTGAAACAAACAAGAAATAAGACAAAAAAACTGAAAACTTAAGAGTGTATAACTGTTCACCCCCCCAAAGTCAATACTTTGTAGAGCCACCTTTTGCAGCAATAACAGCTGCGAGTCTCTTGGGGTATGTCTCTATAAGCTTGGCACATCTAACCACTGGTATTTTTCCCCATTTTTCACGACAAAATTGCTCCAGCTCCTTCAAGTTGGATGGGTTCCACTAGTGTACAGCAATCTTTAAGTCATACAGTACCACAGATTCTCAATTGGATTGAGGTCTGGGCATTGAGTAGGCAATTCCAAGACGTTTAAATGTTCCCCTTAACTCCTTTATGATAGGATGCAGCATTTTCACTTTTGGATGAATTGCGTAGCCATAGTGAACTGCCTCCTACTCTGTCCCAGATGCTAATATATGCATATTATTACTACTATTGGATAAAAAACACTCTGAAGTTTCTAAAACTGTTTGAATGATGTCTGTGAGTATAACAGAACTCATATGGCAGGCAAAAACCTGAGAAAAAAATCCAAACAGGAAGTGAGAATTCTGAGACTGGTCAATGTTCAACTCATCGCCTATTCAATTCCCTGTAAGATATGGATCTGTTTGCACTTCCTACGCCTTCCACTAGATGTCAACAGTCTGTAGAACATGGAATGAAGCCTCTAGTGTGATGTGGGGCCAGGTGGGAAGTGTTTCAGTCATTGGTCTGGCAGAATGCCAGTTCCTGGTCATGCGCATTCCAAACGATATCATCTTGCTTTCCACAACTTCTAGAGACACAAAGGAATTCTCCGGTTGGAACGTTATTGGATAGTTATGATAACAACATCCTGAAGATTGATTCTCTACTTAGTTTGACCAGTTTATTCGACCTGTTATATAACTTTTTGAAGTTTTCGTCCGAGTTTGCCTGCATCTGCACGAGCGTTTGGACATGTGCACTAAACATGCTAGCAAAAGTAGCTACTTAGACATAAGTAATGGACATTATCGAACAAAACAACAATTTATTGTGGAACTAGGATTCCTGGGAGTGCATTCTGATGAAGATGATCAAAGGTAAGGGAATATTTATGATGTAATTTCGTATTTCTGTTGACTCCAAAATGGCGGAGAAATGTTGTTATTTTTGAGCGCCGTCTCAGATTATTGCATGTTTGCTTTTTACGTAAAGTCTTTTTGAAATCTGACACAGCGGTTGCATTAAGAACAAGTGTATCTTTAATTCTATGTAAAACATGAATCTTTCATCAAAGTTTATGATGAGTATTTCTGTTATTTGATGTGGCTCTCTGCAATTTCTCCGGATATTTTGGAGGCATTCCTGAACATGGCCAATGTAAACCAAGATTTGTGGATATAAATATGCATATTATCGAACAAAACATACATGTATTGTATAACATGATGTCCTATGAGTGTCATCTGATGAAGATCATCAAAGGTTAGTGATTCATTTTATCTCTATTTCTGCTTTTTGTGACTACTATCTTTTGCTGGGAAAATGGCTGTGTTTTTCTGTGGCTATGTACTGAGCTAACATAATCGTTTGGTTTGCTTGCGCCGTAAATCCTTTTTGAAATCAGACATGCATGTTGGCTGGATTCACAACATGTGTAGCTTTAATTTGGTGTCTTTCATGTGTGATTTCATGAAAGATTGATTTATATAGTAATATATTTGAATTTGGCGCGCTACATTTTTTCTGGCTTTTGGCCAAGTGGGACGCTACCGTCCCACATATCCCAGAGAAGTTAAACCACTTAAGTGTTACTTTAGCAGTATGCAAAGGGTCATTGTCCTGCTGGAAGGTGAATCTCTGTCCCAGTCTTAAATCTCTGGGAGACTGAAACAGGTTTCCCTCAAGAATTTCCATGTATTTAGCGTCTTCCATCATTCCTTCAATTCTGATCAGTTTCCCAGTCCCTGCCGATGAAAAACATCCCCACAGCATGATACTGGTCCTATGGATACTGCTTCACTTTGTTCTCAGGGTGATGTGAGGTTTTGCGTTTGCGCCAGATATAGCATTTTCCAAGATTTTAGTCTCATCTGACCATCTTCCAAATGTTTGGGGAGTCTCCCACATGCTTTTTGGCGAACACCAAAGGTGTTTTTCTTATTTTTTCTTTAACCTCACTACGCTACTGTCCCACCTCGTCAACAGCCAGTGAAACTGCAGGGCGCCAAATTAAAAACAACAGACTTCCCATTATTAAAATTCCTCAAACATACAAGTATTTTACACAATTTTAAAAGATACACTTGTTGTAAATCCAGCCACAGTGTCCAATTTCAAAAAGGCTTTACGACGAAAGCCCACCAAACGATTATGTTAGGTCAGAGCCAAGTCACAGAAAAACACAACAATTTTTCCAGCCAAAGAGTAGTCACAAAAAAGCAGAAATAGAGATAAAATGAATCACTAACCTTTGATGATTGTCACAATTCGTGTGTATAGGTGGCAGGGAAGTCAGGTGCAGGATAATTAAATTGGTAAAAATGGAGTAATTTAATAAAACAAAACATAACTCCAAAACCATAAATACAAATGAAACAAATTGGGTACGAGGACCCGTCATGCACCAAATACAAACAACACGACACTGAACATAAAACAATCTCTGACAAAGACATGAATGAAGGCTAGAAGACCGGTGACGTCGACCGCCGAGCACCACCCGAACAAGGAGAGGCATCGACTTCGGTAGAAGTCGTGACAATGATCTTCATCAGATGACACTCATAGGACTTCATGTTACACAATACATGTATGTTTTGTTCTGTAAAGTTCATATTTATATCCAAAAATCTCAGTTTACATTGGCGCATGATGTTCAGTAGTTCCAAAACAACAAGTGATTTTGCAGAGAGACAATTTACAGAAAAGATACTACTGTTATGCATGGAATTTTAGATCCACTTCTCCTTAATGCAACCGCTGTGTCAGATTTCAAAAAAAATTACGGAAAAAGCACACCATGCAATAATCTGAGTACAGCGCTCAGAGACCAACACAACCCAAACAGATATCCGCCATGTTGTGTAGTCAACAGAAATATCATTATAAATATTCACTTACCGTTGATGATCTTCATCAGAATGCACTCCCGGGAATCCCAGTTCCACAATATATATTTTTTTTTTAATTTTTAATTTTAAGGGTTGGATCAGCTTAATATTGTGGAAAGAATGTTGCTTCCAATGTAATTGTCTGCATCATTTCCAATCCCCCATATTTTTTGGGTAAATATATCCATACACGCATGCATACATATACACATATATACAGTACATACACATCCTATATAGACATACATACTTTTTTAAAGAATATACCTTATTCCCCGCAAACCCTACCACCGATCCCCCAATTGGAGTAAACTAATAAACACTTCTGCTTTTACCTTCAATTTATAAATCTTATACACATTTTACAGACACAGTCTACTTTACAATAGTTCTCTCTTGTTTGTTCTTATATATTATTATATCCACAATAAATGTTTGTTTTGTTCGATAATGTCCATCATTTATGTCCAAATACCTCCTTTTTGTTGGCGCATTTAGCCTAGTAATCAAAATTCATGAGGCGCAATCACTAGGTGCAGACGAAAAGTGAAAAAGTTCCTTTGCAGTCCGTAGAAACATGTCAAACGATGTATTGAATCAATCTTTAGGATGTTTTTAACATAAATCTTCAATTCTTCAATAATGTTCCAACTGGAGAATTCCTTTGTCTGTAGAATTGCAATGGAACTCAAGCTAACTACCATGTGAACGTGCGTGGCCAGCTCGTGGCTCTCTGGCAGACCTCTGACTCATTCCCCTCTCATTCGCCCCAACTTCACAGTAGAAGCCTCAAACAAGGTTCTAAAGACTGTTGACATCTAGTGGAAGCCTTAGGAAGTGCAATATGACCCCATAGACACTGTGTATTCGATAGGCAAAGAGTTGAAAAACTACAAACCTCAGATTTCCCACTTCCTGGTTGGATTTTTTCTCAGGTTTTTGCCTACCGTATGAGTTCTGTTATACTTACAGACATCATTCAAACAGTTTTAGAA
This sequence comes from Salvelinus namaycush, assembly GCF_016432855.1. Lineage (NCBI taxonomy): Eukaryota > Metazoa > Chordata > Actinopteri > Salmoniformes > Salmonidae > Salvelinus > Salvelinus namaycush. The sequence goes on along the minus strand of NC_052326.1, from coordinate 55,573,430 downwards.
ACTTCAGGCTGTTTTCTATCCAAATCTACTTAGTATATGCATATTCTATGCATATTCTTTTTTTTGGCTGAGTAGCAGGCAGTTTATTTTGGGCACGCTTTTGATCCAAAATTCCCAATGCTGCCCCCTACCCTAGTGAATTAAGCAATGGCTTTTTTCTGGCCACTCTTCCGTAAAGGCCACCTCTGTGGTGTGTACAGCTTAAAGTGGTCCTATAGACAGATACTCCAAACTCTGCTGTGGAGCTTTGCAGCTCCTTCAGGGTTGTCTAGGTCTCTTTGTGGCCTCTCTGATTAATGCCCTCCTTGGCTGGTCCATGAGTTTTGGTGGGCGGCCCTCTCTTGGCAGGTTTGTTGTGGTGCCATATTCTTTCCATTTTTAAATAATGGATTTTATGGTGTTCCGTGGGATGTTCAAAGTTCCGGATATTTTTTATAACCCAACCCTCATCTGTACTTTTCCACAACTTTGTCCCTGACCTGTTTGGAGAGCTCCTTGGTCTTCATGGTGCCGCTTGTTTGGTGGTGCCCCTTGCTTAGAGGTGTTGCAAACTATGGGGCCTTTCAGAACAGGTGTATATATACTGAGATCATGTGAAAGATCATGTGAGACTTAGATTGCACACAGGTGGACTTTATTTAACTAATTATGTGACTTCTGAAGGTAATTGGTTGCACCAGATCTTATTTAGGGGCTTCATAGCAAAGGGGGTGAATACATATGCTCGCTCCACTTTTCAGTTTTAGTTTTTTTTGAATTTTTAAAACAAATTAGTATTTTTCATTTGATTTCACCAATTTGGACTATTTTGTGTATGTCCATTACATTAAATCCAAATATAAATCAATTTTAATTACAGGTTGTAATGCAACAAAATAGGAAAAACGTCAAGGGGGATGAAAACTTTTGCAAGGCACTGTATGTTGGAGGTGATATGATAAATCAACCAATCAAACGTATTTATAAAGCCCTTTTTACATCAGCAGATGTCACAAAGTGCTATACAGAAACCCAGACTAAATCCCCAAACAGCAAGCAATGCAAATGTAGAAGCACAGTGGCTAGGAAACACTCCCTAAAAGGCAGGAACCTAGGAAGAAACCTAGAGTGGAACTAGGCTCTGAGGGTTGGCCAGTCCTCTTCTGGCTGTGTCGGATGGCAATAATAAGAGTACTTGGCCATTCAGGCCAGATCATTCTTCAAGATGTTCAAACGTTCGTAGATGACCAGCAGGGTCAAATAATAATCACAGTGGTTGTATAGGGTGCAACAGGTCAGTACCTCAGGAGTAGATGTCAGTTGGCTTTTCATAGCTGAGCATTCAGAGGTCGAGACAGCAGGTGTGGTAGACAGAGTCGAAAATAGCAGGTCAGGGACAAGGTAGCACGTCCGCTGAGCAGGTCAGGGTTCCCTAGCCAAAGGCAGAACAGTTGATTCAGGAGCAGCAGCCCAACCAGGTGGACTGGGGACAGCAAGGAGTCAAGGCAGGTATTCCTGAGGCATGATCCTAGGGCTCAGGTCCTTGGTGAGTGGAGGGAGAGAGGGAGAGAGAGAGAATTAGAGGGAGCATACTTAAATTCACACAGGACAACAGATAAGACAGGAGAATTACACCAGATATAACAGACTGACCCTAGCCCCCCGGTACATAGACTATTGCAGCATAGATACTGGAGACTGAGACAGGGGTGGGTCGGGGGACACTGTGGCCCCGTCCGACAATACCACCGGACAGGGCTAACCAGGCATGATATAACCCCACCCACATTGCCAAAGCACAGCCCCCATCACCACGAGAGGGAGATCAACAGACCACCAACTTACTACCCTGAGAAGATCATGTCTGTGAGACAGCAAGGACAGTTTGTCTCTCCAGTGCCTTGCCATTCACCTTTGCATAGCTGGGCTAGACTACGCTCAATCATAGGACCTACAGAAGAGATGAGTCTTCAGTGAAGACTTAAAGCTCCTAACTGAGTGTGTGTCTCTCACATGGATAGGCAGACCATTCCATAAACATGTAGCTCTACAGGACAAAGCCAATAAGGAGGCCTGCATCTTGTGAAAGTAGCGTACGTGTAGGTATGTACGGCAGGACCAAATCAGAGCCATAGCTACGAGCAAGCACATGTAATGCTTAGTAGATTAGCAGTAAAACCTTGAAATCAGCCCTTGCCTTAACAGGAAGCCAATGTAGAGAGACTAGCACTGCAGTAATATGATCACATTTTTTGGTACTAGTCAGGATTCTAGCAGCCGCGTTTAGCACTAACTTAACCTCTAACACCTCCCAAACCCGGATCCGGGAGCACCCCCATCAGTAGAAAAGCTACTAGCATAGCCTAGCATAGCGTCACAAGTAAATACTAGCATCTAAATATCATTAAATCACAAGTCCAAGACACCAGATGAAAGGTACACATCTTGTGAATCCAGCCATCATTTCTGATTTTTTAAATGGGGAAGACACAATATGTAAATCTATTAGCTAACCACGTTAGCAAAAGACACCACTTTTTTTACTCCACCAGTTTTTTACTCCATCAGTAGCTATCACAAATTCGACCAAATAAAGATATAAATAGCCACTAACCAAGAAACAAATTCATCAGATGACAGTCTGATAACATATTTATTGTATAGCATATGTTTTGTTAGAAAAATTTGCATATTTCAGGTATAAATCATAGTTTACCATTGCAGCCACCATCACAACTCGACTAGAATAACTACAGAGAGCAACGTGTATTAAATAATTACTCTTCATAAAACATTTCTTAAAAATACACAGCGTACAGCAATTGAAAGACACAGATCTTGTGAATCCAGACAATATTTCCGATTTTCTAAGTGTTTTACAGCGAAAACACAATATAGCGTTATATTAGCATACCACAATAGCAAACATCACCCCAGCATTGATTCAAGCCAAACATAGCGATTACGTATAAACCACCAAAAGATATAAATTTTTTCACTAACCTTCTCAGAATTCTTCAGATGACAGTCCTATAACATCATATTACACAATGCATATAGAGTTTGTTCAAAAATGTGCATATTTAGCGACACAAATCGTGGTTATACAATGAGAAAAGTAGCAAAGCTGCCCAGAAAATGGCAGGAGAAATCTTTGAAGAGGCACCTATTCTAATGAGTAACTATTCCAAAACTTGACTAAAAAATACAGGTTGGACAGCAATTGAAAGACAAATTAGTTCTTAATGCAATCGCTGGGTTACATTTTTAAAATTAACGTTACTTCAAGCATACAGCGTGCGCTAAAGCGAGACTGCACCATAATTCATGGCGGAATTATTATCTGACATTTGTCAACATAAGTACGAATTAACAGCATAAAGACTGCTTACTATTAGCTGAGCTTCCATCAGAATCTTGGGCAAGGTGTCCTTTCTCCAGAACAATCGTCTTTGGGTTGAAAGATGTCCTCTTGTCCGGTCGAAATAGCCGCTAATGTTAGCCGCCAACTGGAGAGGTGTCCAACTCGTGAAAGCGCATGGCAAAGAAATCCCAGAAAATCGCAATAAACTGCTATAAACTGCTAAGTCGGTTTAAATTAACTACCTTATGATGTCTTTAACACCTATAACGAATAAAAACATGACCGGAGATATAGAACTACTAAAACGAAAGCGTTTGCAGGACGCCATTGTGATGTCTTCATGCGTCAAGCGCACCGTTGAAAAGGACGGTACTTCCGTTCCGCGGTCTATATATAGGGCCCAGATTGCGCAATCCACTCCATTCAAATTCTCCCCGCTTACTGACATCTAGAGGAAGACGTATGCAGTGCATGTAGCCCGATGGCTTACATGGGGACTTGTAAACTAGCCTCAGAACAGGGACCTCGATTTCTGAAATCTCACTCCCTGACAGGAAATGTGCTGCAGAATGAGTTCTGTTTCACTCAGAGAAATAATTCAAACGGTTTTAGAAACTAGAGAGTGTTTTCTATCCAATAGTAATAATAATATGCATATTGTACGAGCAAGAATTGAATACGAGGCAGTTTAATTTGGGAACTCATTTTAACAAAGTCGAAATGGCGCCCCCATAGGCTCAAGAAGTTAATTTTATTTAGTGCTTTATCCGGGTAACCGGAGAGTAGAGCATTGCAGTAGTCTAATCTAAAAGTGACAAAAGCATGGATTAGCTTTTCTGCATCCTTTTTGGACAAAAAGTTTCAGATTTTTTGCAATGTTAAGAAGATGAAATACAGCTGTCCCTTAAATATTCTTTATATGTTCGTCAAAAGAGAGATCAGGGTCCAGAGTAACGTCGAGGTCCTTCACAGTCTTATTTGAGACGACTATACAACCATCAAGATTAATTGTCAGATCCAGAAGCAGATCTCTTTGTTTTTTGGGGCCTATAACTAGCATCTCTGTTTTGTTTGAGTTTAAAAGTAAAACAGTGGTTCTTCCTGTAAAAGTTGCATCTTACTGCAGCACACCTTGCAGGCTGCCACAGAATTATATGGCACGTTATTTAATTTTCAGCCATTTTTACCATTAATGCTAGTTAGTACTAGTTTGACCACCAGAGGGCATCTTTGATACGCATTTGATAGCCTACAATATTAGCTGTACTAGAGAATTTAAACTTTGTACGAACATAGTTTTTGGGATTGATTTTAAGAAATGTTGCTTTATTAATTTGATTAATATTATAGTGTTTAATTTCCCCCAAAAAAGAAAAAAATAATGCCTCAGTTAGGAAAACATGGCGCTGTACAACGTGACGGTCGGGAGTAGGCAACAGTACTAAGAGTGTACATTTCCACACCCTAATTTTCTAATTCGAGTCTAACCAATACCCAAACGAAGATTCAGTGAAAATAAAAGTCTTATTGATTTTAGTGTTGAACATTACTCAACACTAGCGAGACTCATGTCACCTACGGTAGGCCTACAGTATATCTAAAAAATGTTTCAATGACGTGACACTCCACCAATAATTAGATTTAGAGGATTGGAGGATTCTAAATTCATATCTAAGCGTCATGTTAGGGCAAATCTGATCTGTGAGAATATCTAAGACACTTTTATATAATTCTAAATTAATTATTAATAATAATATTCACTTTGTTTAAAAAATAATGATATATTGGAGACTATTTCATTTTCAGATAACCTAAAGTGTGCGAGAAAAAGGCAAATCTTGAACATGGGGTGAGACATTCTTAATAATTTGTAAATAAAGCCTGTTTGTTATTTAGAATTATTTATTTCTATTTTTAGAGGGAGCGAAACCAAAAGCCCTCGCTTCATGGGTCTCCTTGTCGTGGCCGGCACGGGTATCGAACCAGCATCTGTAATAACGCAGTTTGCACTGCGATGCAGAGTCTTAGTCCTCTGCACCTCACGGGAGGCCCCATCCACAAAGTTTTTAATGCTGATCAATTGCCTTGCACAAAGTATCAAACTACAGAGATGTGTTGGCAAGAGTCTATTGTCCTGCTAATAGCCCATACTTCGTGTCCAGGTCAAGGTAAACAATACATTTCTTTATTAACCCTTGTGTTGTCTTCAGGGTCAAAAATGACCCGCCACTACGTTGAACAGCAGAGAAAACCCCCTAAATTATATATTTTTAACTTTAAATCTGAGGACTTTTCCTAGATTGACCCCAATATTAGAAAAAGTGAAACATTGCATGTGTTCATATTTCTATGAAAGCTGTACACCACCAGGGTACAAAGATTGTCTTAGGGTCATTTTTGACCATGCAGTTATAAGATAATGTACACACCAGAAAACCACAAAGACACACGCACACACACACACACACACACACACACACACACACACACACACACACACACACACACACACACACACACACACACACACACACACACACACACACACACACACACACACACACACACACACACACAAACACAATTGGAAATGTAGATTGAACTCAGACAAAACTAAAACATTATTGTGCATGTGCAGCATCTTCCCTCCATGACCCCACACATGACTCAAGTTCACAGACAAAATAAAAAACTATTTCAGACAAAATAAACAACATTTCAGACAAAATACACATTTCTTGAAAGCATTGTTTACTAAAGGAGAATGCAGTCAGAGGCTATAAAGGTTGTGCAGATGTCAGTCCTCTCTTTGTTGAAGCCATAAGTGCACGTTTCAGTGCCCAGCAGGTTGTAGATCAGATTTTTTCAGATTTCCAGGAGGAACCAGAGAACAATGATTTAGAAGAGGAGGAGGCATGTGAAGAAGAAGATGGGGAAGAATACAACCCAGAGCACGATACATCATCTTCAGATGAAGAAGAAATCCCCCAAGCTGAAAGAGAGACATGTTTGTCAACAAAGAACAGCAAAATAACATGGTCCTTGTCACCATATGACAACCAGGACAAGATGGCATCACAAAATGTCATAAGTATGACCCCAGGGCCCACAAGACATGCAGTTGCCCATGCCCAGGACATCGCCTCAACATTCTACATGTTCATCACACCAGCCATCGAAAAAATCATCCTGGAGTTGACAAATTTGGAGGGTTTCCTTAAATATGGAGACAACTGGAAAAGAAGGTCCCGAGGCGAGGCTACATGTAGTCTCTGGGATGCAGAGAGTGGAAGGGCGATTTTCCGTGCCACGATGCCACTGAAAGTCTTTCACACTTTCTCAAGAATGCTACGATTTGATGATAACCATGAGTCAAGACCTGTGAGAGACAAACTGGCGGCCATAAGAGAGGTCTGGGAGAAGTGGGTAGAGCGTCTGCCATACCTCTACAACCCTGGGCCTGAAGTAACAGTGGATGAGAAACTGATTCCATTCAGAGGTACATTTTTGTTTCATATCTGTAATGTAAAAGATTTTCACTGTTAATTGTATTGTGCATTGCTGTAATATCATTGATTTATGTGACGCTTGGAAGAAAATGTGAATCTTATCTGCCGTGACTAGAAGGACTGATAGGAATTCAGGGATCTCCTTGAGGAACGCTGTATATGGCCCAGGAGGCCTGTAAACAGTAGCTGTAACGTCCGCTTCCAACTCACACTCAAACACGTAGAGCCCCTGAACGCAGCTCACTTTCCAGCCCACTTTTCAACTCACACTCTCAAACACATAGATCCCCTGAACGCAGCTCACTCTCCAGATCCCAATCACCTGAATTCTGATCACCTGTTCACACACCTGTATGTTATTATCACACACTATTTAGTTCAGCTATTTGCACCCCATCACTGTGAGGTATTGTTTGTTTTGTGTCACACGTCTTTCAGAGCGCTGTTTTTCCCGTCATTTACTCCTCCCGTGTATGATAGTTTTTGCCCGCCTCACTAACGACGCCTATTTCCTGCCTGTACTTTAGTCTATCAGATTTCCTGTTATCAACCGATTGCCTGATCTCCCGGTCGACGTTACTAGCCTTTTCCCTGCCTATACTGTTGCATGTTTGGACCCCCTGTGTATGACCTTCTGCCTGCCCCTGGACCCAGCTACCTGCCTCCTCCTGTGGTCCTTTACGGATGAACACCTGCTGAGCCCTGCGCTTGAAACCAGCTCTCTGTCTCCCATCGTGTTCATTACAGTAGCTATAAAAAGTGATTTAGGCTGCATAGATTTCATGACTAGAAGCTCAAAAGACGAAAACATAGTCGTTATTTATTTTATTTGCTGTCATAAATGTTAGCAACGCCTTTGCAGAAGGCGCGGGGGATATGGTCACTAGGGTAACCAGGAGGAAAGGCCTCATTTAACACAGTAAATTCATCAGGCTTGAGCCTATGTTTCAGTCCAATCACATCAAGATTATGATCAGTGATTATTTCATTGACTATCACTGCCTTGGAAGTGAGGGATCCTACATTAAGTTACCCTATTTTGAGATGTGATATATCACAATCTCTTTCAATAATGACAGGAGTGGAGGATGTCTTTGTTCCAGTGAGATTGCTAGGACAAACACCGCCATGTTTAACTCAACCTAGATCGAGGAACAGATACGGTCTCAATGGGGATAGCTGAGCTGACTACACTGACTGTGCTAGTGGCAGACTCCAATAAGCTGGCAGGCTGGCTAACAGCATGCTGCTTGGCCTGCACTCTACCTCATTGTGGAGCTTGAGGAGTTGGAGCCCTGTTTATGTTCATAGATAAGATGAACACTCCTCGGCAGGCCAGGCTTGGTCCTGTTTGTGGGTGAGTCCCAGAAAGAGGGCCAATTATCAAGAAATTCTATCTTTAGGGAGAGGTAGAAAACAATTTTCAACCCTATACTCTTTAAACTCGCAAGTTTTAGCCTTAGCCAGCACTATCTTCAGATTAGCCTTTGCGTCGGTAGCCCAGCCCCCTTGTTAACAGTGTATGATCGCTGGATGATTATTTTTAAGTCTAATATTGCGGATAATAGAGGTGCAAATGACTATGGTTTTCAATTTGTCATAGCTAATGTTGTGAGGCTTCGGCTGTTCAGACCCCGTAACATGTGGAGGAGAGATCTGAGAAGGCTCGATCTCTGACTCTGACTCGTTGCTTAATTGGGAGAACCAGTTGAAAGTTTCTGTCGGCTGAATGAGTGACAGCATTTGAGCATGCCGACAGCATTTGTTTCCAGAAGCCTTGAAAAACATTGTCCGGCTGTGGGAACTTTGAGGGGTGATTTACTGTACTTACTAGTGGCACGGACGCAGTTTCATCCTTTCCTACACTAAAATTGCCCTTGCATCTTACAACATGGCTATCCTCACTATAAGGCGATAGTTCTCCTGTATAGTCTGAGTACAGCGACTGCAATTGAATAGCATAGTGTTAACCTCTAATTCCTCCCAATCCCGGATCCGGGAGCACCCCCATCAGTAAAAAAGCTGACTAGCATAGCCTAGCATAGCGTCACAAGTAAATACTAGCATCTAAATATCATTAAATCACAAGTCCAAGACACCAGATGAAAGATACACATCTTGTGAATCCAGCCATCATTTCTGATTTTTAAAATGTTTTACAGGGAAGACACAATATGTAAATCTATTAGCTAACCACGTTAGCAAAAGACACCACTTTTTTTACTCCACCATTTTTTTCCTGCATAGGTAGCTATCACAAATTCGACCAAATAAAGATATAAATAGCCACTAACCAAGAAACAACTTCATCAGATGACAGTCTGATAACATATTTATTGTATAGCATATGTTTTGTTAGAAAAATGTGCATATTTCAGGTATAAATCATAGTTTACCATTGCAGCCACCATCACAACTCTCACCAAAGCGACTAGAATAACTACAGAGAGCAACGTGAATTACCTAAATACTCATCATAAAACATTTCTGAAAAATACACAGCGTACAGCAAATGAAAGACAAACATCTTGTGAATCCAGCCAATATTTCAGATTTTTTAAGTGTTTTACAGCGAAAACACAATATAGCATTATATTAGCTTACCACAATAGCAAACCACACAACAGCATTGATTCAAGCCAAAAATAGCAATAACGTATAACCCAGCAAAATATATTAATTTTTTCACTGACCTGCTCAGAATTCTTCAGATGACAGTCCTATAACATCATATTACACAATACATATAGAGTTTGTTCGAAAATGTGCATATTTAGCGGCACAAATCGTGGTTATACAATGAGAAAAATAGCCAAGCTGCAAAGAAAATGTCAGGAGAAATCTTGGGAGAGGCACCTATTCTAATCGATAACTAATCATAAACTTGACTAAAAAATACAGGTTGGACAGCAAATGAAAGATACATTAGTTCTTAATGCAATCGCTGTGTCACATTTTTTAAATTAACGTTACTACGACATACAGCGTGCGTTAAAGCGAGACCGCACAGAAATTAATGGCGAATTATGCATTTTACATTTTTCAACAGAACAACGAATTAACAGCATAAATAGTTCTTACTTTTTTGATGTGCTTCCATCAGAATCTTGGGAAAGTTGTCCTTTGTCCAAAAGAATCGTTGCTCGGTTGTAGAATGTAGTCTTCAACGTTGCAATTAGCAGTAAACATTAGCCATGTGGGCCAGACATCACCAACTCCCTAGAACGCAACACTAATAAATATCCGAAAATCGCAATATACTGACATAAACTGATATCACTCGGTTTAAAATAACAACATTATGATGTCTTTAACAGCTATATCGAATAAAAACAGAGCCGGATATATCTAAGAGCTATAACCGGAGCTTTCTACTACGACATGCCAAGGTCCTTCCTGCGTCATATTTAAGAAACTGTGTTTTCTATCCAAATCTACTAATAATATGCATATCCTAACCTCTGGGCCTGAGTAGCAGGCAGTTTACTCTGGGCACGCTTTTCATCCGGACGTGAAAATACTGCCCCCTACACCAGTGAGGTTAACAAGAAATTTGTAAAGTGGTTGACAAATTAGTTTTAATGACTCCAATTTATATGAGAAGAAGTTGGTGAACCAGGTGAGGCAGACAATAGAGAGACAAAGCATATCGAGTCTGCCGATAAGAATGCGGTGATTGACAGAGTTGAAAGCCTTGGCCAAGTCGATGAAGACGGCTGCACATTACTGTATTTTATTGATGGCGGTTATGATACCGTTTAGGACCTTGAGCGTGTCCGAGCTGCACCCATGACCATCTCGGAAACCAGATTGCATAGTGATTGCATAAAGAATATGGCACCACAACAAACCTGCCAAGTGAGGGCCGCCCACCAAAACTCATGGACCAGGCAAGGAGGGCATTAACCAGAGAGGCAAAAAAGAGACCAAAGACAACCCTGAAGGAGCTGCAAATCTCCACAGCGGACATTGGAGTATCTGTGTAACGGCAGTCTACGTCGTCCTCCTCCTCAGACGAGGAGAGGCGAGAAGGATCAGAGGACCAATGTGCAGCGTGGTAATTAGACATAATGAATTTAATCAAACAAAACAAGACACTATACAAAATGACAAAACAAACTAACCGTCACAGTCCCGTGTAGCACCAACACTGACACAGGAACAATCACCCACAAACAAACAGTGAGAACAGCCTACCTTAATATGGTTCTCAATCAGAGGAAAAACACCTGCCTCTAATTGAGAACCATATCAGGCAACACATTTAACCCAACATAGAAACAGACAAACTAGACACACAACATAGAATTCCCACCCAGCTCACGTCCTGACCAACACTAAACAAGCAAAACACATAAGAACTCTGGTCAGGACGTTACAATCTGTCATAGAACCACTTTAAGCCGTACCCTCCACAGAGCTGGGCTTTACAAAAGAGTGGCCAGAAAAAAGCCATTGCTTAGAGAAAAAAATAAGCAAACCCGTTTGGTGTTCGCCAAAAGAGCTGGGCTTTACAAAAGAGTGGCCAGAAAAAAGCCATTGCTTAGAGAAAAAAATAAGCAAACCCGTTTGGTGTTCGCCAAAAGAGCTGGGCTTTACAAAAGAGTGGCCAGAAAAAAGCCATTGCTTAGAGAAAAAAATAAGCAAACCCGTTTGGTGTTCGCCAAAAGTGTGGGAGACTCCCCAAACATATGGAAGAAGGTACTCTGGTCAGATGAGACTAAAATTTAGCTTTTTGGCCATAAAAAAAAACGCTACATCTGGCGCAAACCCAACACCTCTCATCACCCCAGGAACACCATCCCCAAAGTGAAGCATGGTTGTTGCAGCATCATATGGTGGTTGCAGCATCATGCTGTGGGGATGTTTTTCTTCAGCGGGGACTGGGAAACTGGTCAGAGTTGAAGGAATGATGGATGGCACTAAATACAGGGAAATTCTTGAGGGAAACCTGTTTCAGTCTTCCAGAGATTTGAGACTGGGACAGAGGTTCACCTTCCAGCAGGACAATGGCCCAAAGCATACTGCTAAAGCAACACTTGAGTGGTTTAATAAGAGGAAACATTTAAATGGCCTAGTCAAAGCCCACATCTCAATCCAATTGAAAATCTGTGGTATGACGTAAAATTGCTGTACACCACCGGAACCCATCCAACTTGAAGGAGCTGGAGCAGTTTTGCCTTGAAGAATGGGCAAGAATCCCAGTGGCTTGATGTGCCAAGCTTATAGAGACAAACCCCAAGAGACTTGCAGATGTAATTGCTGCAAAAGGTGTCTCTACAAAGTATTTACTTTTGGGGTGTGAACAGTTATGCACGTTCGTTTCACAAGAAAACATATTTTGCATCTTCAAAGTGGTAGGCATGTTATGTAAATGAAATGATACAAACCCCCAAAAAATCCATTTGAATTCCAGGTTGGGGTGGGGGGGGTCGAAGAAAGGATCCAACTCAGGAAAGATGCATTTTTGGTTGAAATACTGTTGAGTGACCACTGATTTGCTGAAGGGAGAGGGGGGGCCTTGCATTCGATGCAAAGTTATTTTGAGCTGTACATACGGTAATAATACACGAAACATAGTGAACAAATGATGTAAGCAATACTGCAATGTTGGCTAGGAGCTAGGGACACGGCGACCATGTCTGTCGGTGCGATCTTGTAGCATACGGGGTACACTGTCTGTGTGTTCCTCTGTCTGTGTGTGTGTTTTCCTCTTTGTGTGCGTGTGTGTGTGAGTGACATTTACAGTACATAACACCTCACTCCCCAGCTACTACAATGTTTAGTTAACCTGTCTTCCATCCTTTCTCCTCTCTCTTTAAGCCACAGCATGAATAAGTAAATACCTGCTAAATCCTACACTCCATGGTAATTTAAAGCACCTAGGGCATATTGCATTTCCAGGGAAGTTCGATAATTTTTGCAAATCCAGCTTTAGGCTGATCAACAATCTAAAAAACCTCATAACACAAAACTGTTGCCATCAGCACAAACTACCGGGGAGGTTAGTCTCAACAATACATACAGACACACACACACACACACACACACACACACACACACACACACACACACACACACACACACACACACACACACACACACACACACACACACACACACACACACACACACACACACACACACACACACACACACGCACTCACCTTTGCCCCAGAGGTGATACAAGTCAGTATTCTCTTTTCTAACCCAGGTGATACAAGTCAGTATTCTCTTTTCTAACCCAGGTCACCCAGGTGATACAAGTCAGTATTCTCTTTTCTAACTGTTACGGGATTTTTGTGTTTAATGACTAAAATATGTATACATGTGACTGAATTATAACTAAACAGAATACTATTACTATATTACTATAAGAATGCATCTTATTATAATCATAATGTTGAATGTTATGTGTTCCTTGTTAGAAAGAATGGGTTTATCTTCAGACAGGCTAGAATGATGTCTCTACCCAGGGAGGGGAAAGACCTTGGGTTGGTTGCAGATAGTTTAACAGGTGGCAGACAGTAATGAGAACTCTAACTATACTGCCATTGTATCCGAGAGGAGGATGGACATTAAAACCTATGACATCATCTTTATTATATAACCTGATGTAAAATGTATTATGATCAGTACTCTCGAGAAAAAACGCTATTGATTGATTGATTTTAAGACTGGTTTCTGCCCATTTTATGCTGATAAGTATCTTACAAATTCTTATGTATGGGCAGAGTGTTTTTAATTGAATTGGTTGATAAACATAGGAATAAAATTCCTTTAACACTAACCCAGGTCACCCAGGTGATACAAGTCAGTATTCTCTTTTCTAACCCAGGTCACCCAGGTGATACAAGTCAGTATTCTCTTTTCTAACCCAGGTCACCCAGGTGATACAAGTCAGTATTCTCTTTTCTAACCCAGGTCACCCAGGTGATACAAGTCAGTATTCTCTTTTCTAACCCAGGTCACCCAGGTGATACAAGTCAGTATTCTCTTTTCTAACCCAGGTCACCCAGGTGATACAAGTCAGTATTCTCTTTTCTAACCCAGGTCACCCAGGTGATACAAGTCAGTATTCTCTTTTCTAACCCAGGTCACCCAGGTGATACAAGTCAGTATTCTCTTTTCTAACCCAGGTCACCCAGGTGATACAAGTCAGTATTCTCTTTTCTAACCCAGGTCACCCAGGTGATACAAGTCAGTATTCTCTTTTCTAACCCAGGTCACCCAGGTGATACAAGTCAGTATTCTCTTTTCTAACCCAGGTCACCCAGGTGATACAAGTCAGTATTCTCTTTTCTAACCCAGGTCACCCAGGTGATACAAGTCAGTATTCTCTTTTCTAACCCAGGTCACCCAGGTGATACAAGTCAGTATTCTCTTTTCTAACCCAGGTCACCCAGGTGATACAAGTCAGTATTCTCTTTTCTAACCCAGGTCACCCAGGTGATACAAGTCAGTATTCTCTTTTCTAACCCAGGTCACCCAGGTGATACAAGTCAGTATTCTCTTTTCTAACCCAGGTCACCCAGGTGATACAAGTCAGTATTCTCTTTTCTAACCCAGGTCACCCAGGTGATACAAGTCAGTATTCTCTTTTCTAACCCAGGTCACCCAGGTGATACAAGTCAGTATTCTCTTTTCTAACCCAGGTCACCCAGGTGATACAAGTCAGTATTCTCTCTTCTAACCCAGGTCACCCAGGTGATACAAGTCAGAATTCTCTCTTCTAACCCAGGTCACCCAGGTGATACAAGTCAATATTCTCTTTTCTAACCCAGGTCACCCAGGTGATACAAGTCAATATTCTCTTCTAACCCAGGTCACCCAGGTGATACAAGTCAGTATTCTCTCTTCTAACCCAGGTCACCCAGGTGATACAAGTCAGTATTCTCTTTTCTAAACCAGGTCACCCAGGTGATACAAGTCAGTATTCTCTTTTCTAACCCAGGTCACCCAGGTGATACAAGTCAGTATTCTCTCTTCTAACCCAGGTCACCCAGGTGATACAAGTCAGTATTCTCTTTTCTAACCCAGGTCACCCAGGTGATACAAGTCAGTATTCTATTTTCTAACCCAGGTCACCCAGGTGATACAAGTCAGTATTCTATTTTCTAACCCAGGTCACCCAGGTGATACAAGTCAGTATTCTCTTTTCTAACCCAGGTCACCCAGGTGATACAAGTCAATATTCTCTTTTCTAACCCAGGTCACCCAGGTGATACAAGTCAATATTCAAAGTCCATCCATGTGTAAGGATGTTGGGTGATGATGTGGAAACTGGCCACTAAGGGAAACAGCGAGTGCTGTTATCTTTAGGTAGGTTTTGGCTTTGCTAGGGTGTTGTGGACATTGATGGAACATGGGCATAAGCATATGCCTCTGATACCAAAGGTCGCAAATTCAAATCAAGCAATGGAAAGCTGTTTTTGAGATTTTTGTTTTAAAGCCTATCCCAAACCTTAACCCTTAAATTAACCATTCATAACCCTATCCCAAACCTTAACCCTTAAATTAACCATTCATAACCCTTTCCCAAACCTTAACCCGTACCTTAACCATTCAGAGTTAATGCCTAACCTTACGAGTTCATGCCTAACTTTAAACTAAAAAAAAAAAAAAAAATGTTAACATTTTGCAACAACTTTGAAACGTTTGAGAAACATGGATGGACATCTAATTCTGCCGTGAGACTGTGAGAGCTAGTTGACTTTTCCCTCCATCGGGGGATGGTGTTGTGTTTAGCAAAAAAACCTGCCAACCAGGAATCAATTACCTGACATTTCCACAACCACAACCCCTGCAGTGGTTGTCTGAGAAGAAAGGCCTCCATCCGACTAACAAGGAGAGAAATAGGGCATGTTACACAAACACACACACACACACACACACACACACACACACACACACACACACACACACACACACACACACACACACACACACACACACACACACACACACACACACACACACACACACACACACACACACACACACACACACACACACACCACAGTGCTGAAAGAGCAGAACCCCAGGAGAGCTCTGAGTGAAAGGGTGAAAGGGTTTGAGAAAAACAGCTGTAGCCAACAGACACAGTGGTTTGGTAAAGTTAGCGTTGAAAGGGGCAACATGCAGTGCTTTACCTTCCAGAATGTGTGCCCCCATTTGACCTTTCGGTTGTTAATTAGGCACATGCTGAGTCCATGCAGAGTTCCCAGTCAGAGATTACTTTTAGTTGTAAAGGTGAGACTCCAGTGTGCTCTTGTTCTGTATCAGTCGTTGGCTAGTCATAGTGAGACGCGGACCAAGACACAGACATACAAACATATACCTTGCTCGGACCGTGATAGCCTCCCAGTCACCCTGAGAGCAGTTACAGTTGTGAAATGGGCAGTGTGTTTGCGCATACGTTTTCACACTAGTAATCCTGTGCATGCTGGGAAGCCAGCCCTGGAGCAGTGCTGAAGGCCAAAAGAGCTTTACACTGGCGATTACAAACACCTGGCCATCAAACCCCCGGCCTTCAAACCCCCGGCCTTCAAACCCCCGGCCTTCAAACCCCCGGCCATCAAACCCCCGGCCATCAAACCCCCGGCCTTCAAACCCCCGGCCATCAATCACCCGGCCTTCAAACCCCCGGTCATTAAAACCCCGGCCTTCAATCACCCGGCCATCAAACCCCTGGCCATCAAACCCCTGGCCATCAAACCCCCGGCCATTAAACTCCCGACCTTCAAACCCCTGGCCATCAAACACCCGGCTATTAAACCCCCGGACATTAAACACCCGGCCATCGTTCTCATCAGACATAGCTTTCCGCTGAGACTAGTCAATAGACTATGTGTGACACACATAAACACACAAGCATGAACACCCATAGAATAAACAGGCAGCTTCAGGTCTGATGTGGTCACGGATATTTTGGGTTTTGTCACCCATTGTCTGCTGCTATTAAATGGTATGTGAGGGTGTATTATCAGCCGGGTTTAATGAGACATACCGATGTGTGATGGAAATATCAGGGTTTATTGGGACCCAGACCGATGTGTGATGGAACTATCAGGGTTTAATGGGACTCGGACCGATGTGTGATGGAACTATCAGGGTTTATTGTGACTCTGACTGATGGAACGATCAAACAGACACCATCAATAAAATACAAAGTAGTGCAGTTCTTCGGAATCTCAGGCTAATCTAAAAATGACTGAACATCCTGGGCCAGATTTGTCAGAAAAATGTTAATCGTAGAAAGCTATTTCAATGGAGATCTTTGTCTGGGAGGTGGGAGAGAAATACAATTCACACAATGATAAAAAACTGCTGTCCTGCCAGAGCCATTACATGTGATCTGCATTGGACTGGGACACATCACAGCCTGGTGTTTGGTCCATGTCCTGTGAGAATGTTTCTGGGGGAGTTAACAGTTAGTCGTGGTGCTCTGTGTGTGAGTGCTGGCCTGTCTCCTGTTAGAAGGATTCTGGAAGGAGTTAGACAGTCCTTCAGAAGCCAACATCCGGCTGTGTGGCTTTGCCTCCCGTACTGTGATTATGTGTGTGTGTGTGTGTGTGTGTGTGTGGTGTGTGTGTGTGTGTGTGTGGGTCTCATCCTCTGAGCAGAGCTGGGTAAACACAGCAGATTACATGGTGAGAAGACAAGATGGACAGACCACACCACACTGGTCCTGCCTGGAAGCAGCTGAATCGGAAGAGAGGAGAGATCATGGATGGACAGAACACACCACACTCGTCCTGCCTGGAAGCAGCTGAACACTCACAGATGTGAAAACTATATCCGAAATTAACACCAGCGACAATTAAACTGTTACGAAACCAATTAACTAGTCTTCTAATATTGTTGCAGACACTATGTCTAGTGGTCTTAGACCTAGTTAACTGGTCTGTAACCTGATTTAAGATGCACATTTACAGTATGTAAGAAATCAGCATGAGGATAATCTTGTATCAGAGTATGTGAGTGGTATTGAGCTGTTGGAAATTCCGCTCATTGGTGATTTTGCACTGCTCCGGCAATCCATGTCCTACTCGTTCAAAGGCAGAAAAACATTACAATAAATGCTGCCGCTCTAAATTCACCCCATTTCATTAAAATCACAATTTAACCAACACCCATCTATTTTTGTGACTACCTGGATCTACCATTTTGTTTTTAAGTATTGAAACCAAACCATATGATTTGAATGAAAAGTATTTTCATGAAAATGTGACTTTACAAAGCGCTCATTATTTCAAATGGGCTACATGTCATATTAAACAGCATATAAACACTAAATAGGTCAGGAGCCAGACAGGGAGCTAAATAATGAATTATTTAGGCTATATGATTTCAAGGCTGCAGCAAATAAAGAAATACATTGAAGCATTTGCGAGTGCGACACAATAGCCTGGCAGGTACATTAAGCGCTTATGACGTATACGCTGGGAGACGGAAAGCAGGTGCAGGTGGTGAGTTGAATAATAAACAGAACAATAACAAGAAACACGAGTAGCGTACAGACATGAAAGACAGTCAATACTGCCTGGGGAATGAACCTAAGGGACAGCCAGACTAAAGGGGAGGTAATGGAGTACAGGTGTGCCTATTGATGAAGTGCAGGTGCGCGTAATGATGGGTGACAGGTGCGCGTAATGATGGGTGACAGGACCGGTGGTTAGTAAACCAGCGTTGTCGGTGACGAGGGCCAGTCTGGGAAGCGAAGATGGAAATCACGGATGATGTTGGGATCCAGAATGTCCTCCACCGGAACCCAACACCGCACCTCTGGACCGTACCCTTCCCAGTCCACCATCTACTGGAGCCAACCCCACAATGTCAGGAGTCCAGTAGGGACCTTAAGGCATAGGCGGGACCTCTCAACGTGCAGAGGGGGCAGAGTGATGTCGTGGGGCCAGGGGGCCAGGAATCACCGGCCTGAGAAGGGAGACATTAAAAGGTGAGATATGGTAGTCTCTGGGAAGCTGTAACCTATACTTCACCTCATTGACCCTCCGGACAACCTTGATCAGCCCCACAAACCGGGGGCTCAGCTTCTTGCAGGGCAGGCGGAATGGGAGGTTCCTGGTAGAAAGCCAGACACGATCACCAGAATGGAACACGGGCGCCTCACTGTGGTGGCGATCCGCCTGCTCCTTCTGGTGATGGACAGCATGCTGGAGCCTCACCTGAGCTTCACTCCAAACCTCCTCTGTTTTCCTCCACCATTCTTCCACCGCAGTGGCTTCAGTCTGGCTCGGAGTCCACGTGTTACGAATCCCGCCGAGGATGGTGCCTCTTCCCGTTCGGGCGGCGCTCGGCGGTCGTCGTCTCCGGTCTACTAGCTGCCACCGATCCCCTTTTCTGTTTTCTTTTGAGTTAGTCTAATTTGTATCACCTGTTTTGTGTTTAGGTTAGAGGGTATTTTAACCCAGTTGGCCCGCCGACTTTTGTGCGGGCTTGTTTTTCCTATTTGTGTTGGTGGTGTTCCTTATAGTGGATTTCAGTCCTACTTTTATTGGACAGTATTTTGACGCGCCCGTTGTTTGTGTGGCGTCGCCGTTTATGGTAATTTATTTCTGGAAGAAATAAATATCCACTTGTTGGAGATTACCCTGCTCTCTGCACCTGACTCTCTCATTCCACCATTGGAATTGTTACAGAAGCCCGCACCAACCATGGAGTCAGCAGAAGCAGCAACCACCCCTCTTCCATCGATGGAGGAGCGTGTCCTTCATCACACCGCCGTTCTCCATCGGATTGGGTCGGCGATGGACATGATGATGGAGAGGATGGAGCGATGGGAGAGGAGTGGTATCCCGACAGCTACACCAGCTCCTTCCCAGACGTCGCAACCTACTCCTTCAACGTCGGCATCTGGTTCAGGCGCATTGCGTCTCGCGCTCCCAAGGGAGTACGACGGAGCGGTGGCTGGGTGCCAGGGGTTTTTGCTCCAGTTGGAGCTCTACTTGGCCACCGTTCATCCGACTCCCTCTGGAGAGGAGAGTGTTAGCCTCCTCATCTCCTGTCTGACGGGTAGAGCCCTGGAATGGGCTAATGCGGTCTGGAACGGCCCAGACTCGGTTCGAGACCACTACCCAGAGTTCACCCGCCGCTTTCGGGCCGTATTTGACCACCCTCAGGAGGGCCGAGCGGTGGGTGAGCGACTGTTCCACCTCAGACAGGAGACGAGGAGTGCGCAAGACTTCGCCTTGGAGTTCCGGACCTTGGCTGCTGGTGCGGGGTGGAATGACAGGGCCCTGATGGACCATTACCGATGTAGCCTTCGGGAGGACGTCCGTCGGGAGCTAGCTTGTCGTGACACTACACTCTCTCTCGATGAGCTAATTGACATGTCTATACGACTGGACAACCTGCTAGCTGCCCGCGGGCGTTCAGAGGGGGTCCTGTCAGTTCCACCTACCAGCCCTCCCGCTCCAACTCCGATGGAGTTGGGAGGGGCTGCATCTAGGGGGGCCGGAGGAGGTGGCTTCTCTTGCACCTATTGTGGCCGGAGAGGACACACTTCAGACCGGTGCTGGAGGAGCGCCTCTGGGAGTAGAGATGGCAGGCGGAATACTTCTCGGTCACCCCAGGTGAGTAGGCACAAGACTCACCCAGAGCTTCCTGTCGGTCACATGTTTTTGGTTATTTTTTCCCCTCTCTCCAGCATAAGGCGCTAGTAGACTCAGGCGCAGCTGGGAGTTTTATGGATCGCGGACTAGCCCGTAAGTTGGGTATTCCGTTGGTACAGATAGACCCCCCTTTCCCTGTGCACTCCTTAGATAGCCGACCGTTAGGGTCAGGGCTGATCAGGGAGGCCACGATTCCGCTGGACATGGTAACGCAGGGGGATCATAGGGAGCAGATTAGTTTCTACCTTATTGATTCACCTGGGTTTCCGGTGGTGTTGGGGGTTCCCTGGCTAGCCATTCACAATCCCCTCATTTCCTGGAGACAGGGAGCTCTTCAGGGGTGGTCAGAGGAGTATTCAGGTAGGTGTGTGGGAGTTTCCATCGGTGCCACATCGGTGGAGAGTCCAGACCAGGTTTCCACTGTGCGCATTCCCCCAGAATATGCCGATTTGGCTATCGCTTTTAGTAAGAAGAAAGCGACCAAATTACCACCTCATCGACGGTGGGATTGCGTGATAAACCTCCAGGAGAACGCTGCACTTCCCAGGAGTCATGTGTACCCATTGTCACAGGAGGAGACATTGGCTATGGAGACATATGTCACGGAAACTCTGAGACAGGGGTTCATTCGGCCCTCCATGTCACCCGCCTCCTCGAGTTTCTTTTTTGTGAGAAAGAAGGAGGGAGGTCTGCGTCCGTGCATTGATTATCGAGGTCTAAATTCAATCACAGTGGGATTTAGTTATCCGCTACCTCTCATCGCTACGGCGGTGGAATCATTCCACGGAGCACGTTTTTTCACAAAACTGGATCTCAGGAGCGCGTATAATCTGGTGCGTATTCGGGGAGGAGACGAGTGGAAAACAGCGTTTAGTACCACATCAGGCCACTATGAGTACCTCGTCATGCCGTATGGGTTAAAGAATGCTCCAGCCGTTTTCCAATCCTTTGTAGATGAGATTCTCAGGGACTTGCACGGGCAGGGTGTGGTAGTGTATATTGATGACATCTTGATCTATTCTGCCACACGCGCCGCGCATGTCTCCCTTGTGCGCAGGGTCCTTGGGCGGCTGCTGGAGCATGACCTATACGTCAAGGCTGAGAAATGTGTGTTCTCCAAACAAGCCGTTTCCTTCCTGGGTTATCGCATTTCCACCTCAGGGGTGGTGATGGAGAGTGACCGCGTTAACGCCGTGCGTAATTGGCCGACTCCAACCACGGTAAAGGAGGTGCAGCGGTTTTTAGGGTTTGCCAATTACTACCGGAGGTTTATCCGGGGTTTTGGTCAAATGGCGGCACCCATTACCTCACTGCTAAAGGGAGGGCCGGTGCGTCTACAGTGGTCGGCCGAGGCAGAGGGAGCTTTCAACCAGTTGAAGGCACGGTTTACTGAGGCTCCCGTGTTAGCGCATCCGGACCCTTCATTAGCGTTCATAGTGGAGGTGGATGCGTCCGAGGCTGGTGTTGGAGCCGTGCAATCACAGCGCTCGGGCACGCCACCGAAGCTCCGTCCCTGTGCCTTCTTTTCTAAGAAGCTGGGTCCGGCGGAGCGGAACTATGATGTGGGGGACAGGGAGCTACTAGCTATGGTAAAAGCCCTGAAGGTGTGGAGACACTGGCTTGAGGGGGCGAAGTACCCTTTTCTCATCTGGACTGACCACCGCAATCTGGAGTATATCCGAGAGGCGAGGAGACTGAATCCGCGTCAGGCGAGGTGGGCCATGTTCTTTACTCGTTTTAGATTTACGATCTCTTACCGACCAGGTTCCCTCAACACTAAGGCCGACGCGCTGTCTCGTCTCTATGACACGGATGACCGGCCCATCGATCCGACTCCCATCCTTCCCGCCTCTTGTCTGGTGGCTCCGGTGGTATGGGAGGTGGACGCGGACATTGAGCGGGCGTTGAGGGTAGAACCTGTGCCGTCCCAGTGTCCGACTGGCCTTAGGTACGTACCGCTTGGTGTCCGTGATCGATTGATTCGGTGGGCTCACACACTACCTGCTTCGGGTCATCCGGGGATGGAGAGGACAGTGCGCGGTCTTAGAGGGAAATACTGGTGGCCCACCTTGGCTAAGGACGTGAGACTCTATGTCTCCTCCTGCTCGGTATGCGCTCAGAGTAAGGCTCCTAGGCACCTACCGAGAGGGAAGTTACAACCCCTTCCGGTTCCACAACGGCCATGGTCTCATCTCTCGGTAGATTTTTTGACGGATCTTCCTCCATCTCAGGGGAACACTACCATTCTGGTCGTTGTGGATCGGTTCTCTAAGTCCTGTCGTCTCCTCCCATTGCCTGGTCTCCCTACGGCCCTACAGACTGCGGAGGCTCTATTTACCCACGTCTTCCGGCATTACGGGGTGCCGGAGGATATCGTATCTGATCGAGGTCCCCAGTTCACGTCCCGGGTGTGGAGGTCGTTTATGGAGCGTCTGGGGGTCTCGGTCAGCCTCACCTCTGGGTATCACCCCGAAAGTAATGGGCAGGTGGAAAGAGTGAACCAGGAAGTGGGTAGGTTTCTGAGGTCGTATTGCCAGGACCGGCCAGGAGAATGGGCGAGGTACGTCCCGTGGGCGGAGTTGGCCCAGAACTCACTCCGCCACTCATCAACGAACATGTCGCCCTTCGAGTGTGTACTGGGGTACCAGCCGGTCCTGGCTCCGTGGCATCAGAGCCAGACCGAAGCTCCTGCGGTGGAGGAGTGGGTACAGCGCTCTAGAGAGACCTGGCGAGCGGTCCAGGACTCTCTCAGGCAGGCCAGTGAACGGCAGAAGAGGAGCGCTGACCGCCACCGCAGTGAGGCCCCTGTGTTCGCACCAGGGGACAGGGTCTGGCTCTCGGCCCGAAACCTGCCCCTCCGCCTGCCCTGCCGGAAGCTGGGGCCGCAGTGTGTGGGGCCATTTAAAGTCTTGAGGAGGATAAACGAGGTGTGTTATAGGTTACAACTTCCCTCTTACTATCGTATTAACCCCTCGTTTCATGTGTCTCTCCTCAGGCCGGTGGTAGCTGGTCCCCTGCAGGAAGGTGAGGTACCGGAGGTCCCTCCTCCCCCTCTCGACATCAAGGGGCCTGCAGTACCTCGTGGACTGGGAGGGGTACGGTCCGGAGGAGAGATGCTGGGTACCGGTGGGGGACATTTTAGATCCGTCCCTCTTGAGGGACTTTCACCGCCTCCATCCGGATCGCCCTGCTCCTCGCCCTCCGGGTCGTCCTCGAGGCCGGAGTCGGCGCGCTGCGGGAGCCGCGCATCGGGAGGGGGGTACTGTTACGAATCCCGCCGAGGATGGTGCCTCTTCCCGTTCGGGCGGCGCTCGGCGGTCGTCGTCTCCGGTCTACTAGCTGCCACCGATCCCCTTTTCTGTTTTCTTTTGAGTTAGTCTAATTTGTATCACCTGTTTTGTGTTTAGGTTAGAGGGTATTTTAACCCAGTTGGCCCGCCGACTTTTGTGCGGGCTTGTTTTTCCTGTTTGTGTTGGTGGTGTTCCTTATAGTGGATTTCAGTCCTACTTTTATTGGACAGTATTTTGACGCGCCCGTTGTTTGTGTGGCGTCGCCGTTTATGGTAATTTATTTCTGGAAGAAATAAATATCCACTTGTTGGAGATTACCCTGCTCTCTGCACCTGACTCTCTCATTCCACCATTGGAATTGTTACACCATGGAGCCAGGGCTGGCTGATAACCCAGGACACACTGGAAAGGAGTAAGCCCGGTGGAGGAGTGACGTAATGAATTCTGGGCGTATTCTGCCCATTGAAGGAATCGGGTCAATTTCTCCTGCCGGTCCTGGCAGTTACTCCTCAGGAACCTCCCCAGCTCCTGGTTCATCCTCTCCACTTGCCCGTTGGACTGAGGCTTGTACCCAGAAGTGAGGCTGACCGTGACCCCCAGTTTCTACATGAAAGCCCTTCATACCCATGACGTGATGAGACCAGGGACGCTGAGGCACAGGAAAATGAAGGAGCTTCCCTGCTGGAACGTTGCATGGGCGTAGTTAGGAGACACAGAACAGGAGTTGATGTAACAAACAACATCTTGCGCCAAGGTGGACCACCAATACTTCTCGGAAAGAGATTGAATAGTACGGGTGATTCCAGAATGTCCAGCGATGACAGCTGTGTGTGCCCAGCTCAACAGCCGCTCCCTTATCCCCGTGGGAACATACATGCGCTCAGGAGTACAAGTAGTGGGTGCGGGTTCACTCTCCAGAGCCTGGCGAATCTACTTCCCAGATCACAAGGGCCATGACTCCAGACGGAAAAGGAAAGCAGGTCCTCCAGCATTCGGGTGACCAGATTTTCATCCTCAACCATGAGATAGTGGGGTTATGGCCTTGGAGACATGGGAGGCAGAGGATGACCTTGTGAGCTGGTGCACTAGTGATGAGGAAGGGAATATTCTCTTGATGAATGGACGCGAGTGGTGTGGATGCTGCTACAGTCCGGAAGGTGAGCACGTACTCGGCAATGGTCTGGTCATCCTGCCGTAGTTGGAATAGGCGCTCACCCCCCTCTCTGCCCTCCAGTGGATGATCGAAGATACCTCTGAAAAGAGCCATGAACCCCTCATACAAATCCAGCTCCTCTCTCCCAGATGGCCAGAGCCCACTCCAATGCCCACCCAGTCAGCAGAGAAATAACAGTGGCAAACTTTGACCCCTCAGTGGTGGGGGCCCTCATCTGGTGCGCAAAATAGAGGGAGCACTGGAGTAAGAAGCCACGACATTTATATTGGGTTCTATCATATTTATCCAGGAGGGACGGACGGGCATCGCTGACCTGGTTGCAATAGTGAGTGGACTGGTGTGCTGGCTCACTGGGTCGATTGGTGGCAAGTATCCTCCGCTAGATGAAGGCAATGCCTCTCGAGCATGTTCGAGAAATTGAAGAACCTCTTCCATAGTCTTCCCCAGTTGCGCCAGCTGGTCGTGGTGTTAACAAAGTAGTTATCCCTGTTTGTCAACCGTCTGGAACATGTCCTGATTTCCTACTGCTTCCATTTGTTGAGGCAGTACTCTGTAACGTATACGCTTGGAGTCGGAAAGCAAGTGCAGGTGTTGAGTTTAATAATAAACGACACAATAATAAGAACCACGAGTAGCGTACAGACCTGAAACACATAGTCAATACTGCCTGAGGAATGAACCTAAGAGAGTGCCAGACAAAGGGGATGTAATGAGTGAGGTAATGGAGTCCAGGTGTGCCTAATGGTGAAGCGCAGGTGTGCGTAGTGATGGTTGCCAGGACCGGTAGTAGCGTAGAACGCCGGAGGGGAGGATCGGGAGTGACAGCGTTCAGCTTTTAAACATTTTATTATATTAAATCATTATCATCTATAAATTGCACTATAGGCTCTGACTTACTTTGAATTAAATACAAATTAAATGATAAATGTCTTATTAGGCTCCATCTAGAGTGCCTTTGAATTCATTTTTTGAAATATGAATTTGGCCAAAATCTGTGGCTTCAAGCTCATGCAATGGTGCCTGGAGAGCAGGCCAGCAGCGGAAAATGTTCTCAGCTCTTGCAGAGCCTCTGTTGATGCTAAACTCTCTCGCCAGGCTGTGCTGGGCTGCGTAGTATTTTTTTATAGATTTATTTAGCAATGTCTAAAGGATTTTAGGTAAAATTACCCTCTCAAAACTGAAAGCTCCTTGAAGAGGTAATATGCCTGGCCTATTGGGCCAAAATCAATGATGGCCTACTTTTTAAGAGATCTGATTTTTTGTTTGTAAATACTTTGCTACAATGACTAGCTACCCTCTTCCTTAATTTATTTTAGCATGTACCGGTAGTAAGTACATCGTCGTGATTTCAGGATACATGTCTTTTCAGAATCCACAATGGTTCTTTAGCTGTGGACACTACCCTCTCTTACTATTGGTCCTCAACTTTGTAAGTCAACTTGATTTATCACTTGTGTGTTTTATTAGTTTCTTATTGAAAATATTTAGCATACTAGATGACAGTAGCTAAATCAAGGGGCTATAGCAGCACACAAGTAGACCAACAATGCATGCTGGGCAGGGCATGCCCTGAGCTTTTGAAGTAAGCACAACTGGAGCAAAAATTGGAGCGAGCAAGAAGGCTGGCGCTCCAGCATTTGAAAAACTCACTCCACTCCTCACTCCACTCCAGTTCTACACCTCGCTCCGCTCCAGTTCTGCTCCTCGCTCCGCTCCAGTTCTGCTCCTCGCTCCGCTCCAGTTCTACTCCTCGCCACGCTCCAGTTCTGCTCCTCGCTCCGCTCCAGTTCTACACCTCGCTCCGCTCCAGTTCTACACCTCGCTCCGCTCCAGTTCTGCTCCTCGCTCCACTCAAATCAAATAAAATGTTATTTGTCACATACACATAATTAGCAGATGTTAATGCGAGTGTAGCGAAATGCTTGTGGTTCTAGTTGCGACAGTGCAGTAATATCCAACAAGTAATCTAACAATTCCCCAACAACTACCTTTCACACACAAATCTAAAGGGGTGAATGGGAACATGTACATGTAGATATATGGATGAGCGATGGCTGAGCAGCGTAGGCAAGGTGAAATAGATGGTATAAAATCCAATATATACATGTGATATGAGTAATGTAAGATAAATACAAATATTTAAAGTGGCTTTATTTGGAGTGCATTGTATAAAGTGACTAGTTATCTATTTATTGAAGTGGCCAGCGACTGGGTGTCAATGTAGGCAGCAGCCTCTCTTGGTTAGTGATTGCTGCTTAGCAGTCTGACAGCCTTGAGATAGAAGCTGTTTTTCAGTCTCTCGGTCCGGGCTTTGATGCACCTGTACTGACCTCGCCTTCTGGATGGTAGCGGTGTGAACAGGCAGTGCCTCGGGTGGTTGATGACCTTGATGATCTTGTTGGCCTTCCTCTGACATTGGGTGCTGTAGGTGTCATGGAGGGCAGCTAGTTTGTCCCCGGTGATGCGTTGTGCAGACCGCACCACCCTCTGGAGAGCCTTGCGGTTGTGATACAGCCCAACAGGATGCTCTCGATTGTGCAACTGTAAAATTTTGTCAGTGTTTTAGGTGACAAGCCAAATTTCTTCAGCCTCCTGAGGTTGAAGAGGCGCTCTTGCGCCTTCTTCACCACACTGTCTGTGTGAGTGGACCCTTTCAGTTTGTCTGTGATGTGTACGCCGAGGAACCTAAAACTTTCCACCTTCTCCACTGCTGTCCCTTGGATGTGGATAGGGGGGTGCTCCCTCTGCTGTTTCCTGAAGTCCACGATCATCTCCTTTGTTTTGTTGACGTTGTGTGCGAGGTTATTTTCCTGACACCACACTCCGAGGGCCCTCACCTCCTCCCTGTAGGCCGTCTCGTCGTTGTTGGTCATCAAGCCTACCACTGTAGTGTCGTCTGCAAACTTGATGATTGAGTTGGAGGCGTGCATGGCCACGCAGTCGTGGGTGAACAGGGAGTACAGGAGAGGGCTCAGAACGCACCCTTGTGGGGCCCCAGTGTTGAGAATCAACAGGAGGGGGTTGAGCACGCACTCCAGCTCCGCCTTCTTGCTCCGCTCCAGCTCCGCTCACATACTCCGTGTTGTATGTACATATGCCCAGGAAACACAAACTTAGTGAGTTCAGGGCCAGCTCCGTCTTGACTTCCTGGTCGGCCAGTCCAAGCAGATTATTAATACGTTCATGTTGACTAAATATACAGTACCTACTTTGTAGAATAATAGTGAAGACATCAAAACTATGAAATAACACATATGTAATCATGTAGTAACCAAAAAAGTGTTAAACACATTTTAGATTTAGAATGCCAAGAGCAAAGCTGTCATCAAAGCAAAAGGGTGGCAACTTTGAAGAATCTCAAATATACAATTTAGTTTGATTTGTTTAACACTTTTTTTTTGGTTGCTACATGATTACATATGTGTTATTTTATAGTTTTGATGTCTTCACTATTATTCTATTATTCTAGCCCAGCTAAACTAAGACAAAGAAAACAAAGGCCGGCTGAGAGGCTCCTTGCCTCTGCTCTCTCACGGACTGCTAATCATCCTCATTGCCCAACACCTGAGTAATTATCAAGGCTTCCTGGCAGAGCACATCACTTCAACTGGGTGCTGCTGCCCCCTGGGGATGAGGTGTGGAAGTGTAGTGTGTTGTCTATCGATGTGCCTCCCACTTAACTACTCCCTCTATCATAACAAAACCAACAATCCCAATAATTAAGTTTGCCAAGAGAGGTGCTGATAATATGCATTGACATACACACAGGGTATTGACCTGGCTTTCTCAGCTGTATGTGTTTTTCAAAACAAACAGAATTGAACATGATGACAGACAGCTCTGCCAATAATTCAGTGGTGTTCAACGGGAAGAAACAGATGTATTGAAACATCTTGACAAATAATATGTCCACTGGGAAAAACATATAAAATATACCTTGACATAATTTGTTTTCTATTGGATAAATGATATATCAAATTGCACAGCATAGCGGTCTAACAACCTTTGGAAATGAAACCCTATCTCCCCTCTATGCCTCTCTATCTCCTCTCTATGCCTCTCTATAACTCTATATGCCTCTAAATCTCCTCTCTATGCTTCTCTATGACTTTCTAAAACTCTACATGACTCTATATCTCCTCTCTATGCCTATCTGTGCCTCCATATCTCCTCTCTATGCCTCTCTGTCTCCTCTCTGACTCCTCTCTAACTCCGCTCTATCTCCTCCCTCTCCTCTCTCTCTCTCCTCTCTATGCCTCTCTAACTAATCTCTGCCTCCTCTCTGTCTCCTCTCTATGTCTTCTCTAACTCCTATCTTACTCCTCTCTGTCTTACTTCTCTCCGTCTCCTCTCTGTCTCCTCTCTGTCTCCTCTATGTCTCCTCTATGTCTCCTCTATGTCTCCTCTCTGTCTCCTCTCTGTCTCCTCTGTCTCCTCTCTGTCTCCTATGTCTCCTCTCTGTCTCCTCTCTGTCTCCTCTGTCTCCTCTCTGTCTCCTCTCTGTCTCCTCTCTGTCTCCTCTATGTCTCCTCTATGTCTCCTCTATGTCTCCTCTCTGTCTCATATGTCTCCTCTCTGTCGTACTCCTCTCTGTCTCCTCTCTGTCTCCTCTCCTATGTCTCCTCTCTGTCTCCTCTCTGTCTCCTCTCTGTCTCCTCTGTCTCCTCTCTGTCTCCTCTCTGTCTTCTCTCTGTCTCCTCTCTGTCTTCTCTCTGTCTCCTCTGTCTCCTCTCTGTCTCCTCTCTGTCTCCTCTCTGTCTCCTCTGTCTCCTCTCTGTCTCCTCTGTCTCCTCTCTGTCTCCTCTCTGTCTCCTCTGTCTCCTCTCTGTCTCCTCTCTGTCTCCTCTCTGTCTCTTATGTCTCCTCTCTGTCTCCTCTCCTATGTCTCCTCTCTGTCTCCTCTGTCTCCTCTCCTATCTGTCTCCTCTCTGTCTCCTCTCTGTCTCCTCTCCTCTCCTATCTGTCTCCTCTCTGTCTCCTCTCCATGCCTGTCTTAGCTCATTTCAACATCACAGTTATAAATATGCTTTTTATTGAACGTGGATTAATACAGCTGTGAAACATTTATATTCTTCTCAGTCAGTACTGAACAACCGCAGGAAGCAAATATCGGAAATCAAGCTTGCCTCACATTCAGTAGAACAGAGATAGCGTTAGAGAGGAGCTGTTACTGGCAACCTGTACACACACACACACACACACACACACACACACACACACACACACACACACACACACACACACACACACACACACACACACACACACACACACACACACACACACACACACACACACACACACACACACACACACACACAGGCAACATCCTGCAGGGCTCGCTGAAGCAGACAGTGTGTTATGTTAATGATAGAGCTGCATACGGTTGACAAGCATCTAGAAACCTACCTGTTAGCTTGGATTGGATTCTTCCTGGGCTCACAATGCAACACAAACACACACGTTCACAAACACAGGCACAATAAAACACAGTCACAACGGAACACTGCTCGTTTTCACACCAGTTGAATGTGAACTCTGGAACCTCAGAACCTTGATGAAACACACACACACTCACACACACATACACACACACACACTCAGTGTGCTGTTAGGACGGAGGGTCAGGAAGGATGGTGAGCTCTGGAAAGGGCAGAAGTCACTAGCAGTGAGAAAGCCATGCGTAAGATGTTAAGTCCTTCAGGTTGTTTTAGGATATCCCGTAGGGTATCCAAGAGGGCTCTGGACAGAAGTAGTGCAGAATGGGGTTAATTTGGAATGCACCTTCACAGAGCCTTCACAGAGCCTTCACAGAGCCTTCACAGAGCCTTCACAGAGCCTTCACAGAGCAGTGCCTAAAGCCAGACTCACAGAGAAGCCTGAGGGTAAAGCTAACTAACATGACTCCACTTGCAGGTGGTCAGCAAATACTGGGACAGTGCCAAAGGTGAACTGAGAATAGTAAGAAGCTTAGAGAGAGAGAGAGAGAGGGAGAGAGAGAGAGAGAGGGAGGGAGAGAAAGAGAGAGAGAGATAGGGGGAGGGAGAGAGAGAGGGGGAGAGAGAAAGAAAGAGAGAGATAGGGGGAGGTAGAGAGAGAGAGAGATAGAAAGAAAGAAAGAAAGAGAGAGATAGGGGGAGGTAGAGAGAGAGAGAGAGAGAGAGAGAGAGAGAGAGAGAGAGAGAGAAAGAGGGAGGGAGGGAGGGAGGGAGGGAGGGAGGGAGGGAGGGAGGGAGGGAGGGAGGGAGGGAGTGGGAGAGATAGAGAGGGGGAGAGAGAAAGAAAGAAAGAGATAGGGGGTAGAGAGAGAGAGAGAGAGAGAGGGAGAGAGAAAGAGCAAGAAAGCAATAGAGAGAACAAAATGATCTACAGACCAATCTACCAAAATGCCCCGTTCTGTCACGCCCTGACCTTAGAGGTCCTTTTTATGTCTCTATTTTGGTTTGGACTGGGCGTGAGTTGGGGTGTGCATTCTTTGTTTTGTTCTATGTTTTCTATTTCTATGTGTTTGGCCTGGTATGGTTCCCAATCAGAGGCAGCTGTCAATCGTTGTCTCTGATTGAGAACCATACTTAGGTATCCTGTTCCCACCTGTGTGTGTGGGAAGTTGTTTTCTGTTTTGTGTTTTTTCACCTTACAGGACTGTTTCGTGTTCGTTCACTCTCTTTGTTGTTTTTTGTCATTCAGTGTTCAGTTTATTTAATTAAATATACTATGAACACTTACCACGCTGCGTGTTGGTCCGATGATTCCTATTCCTCATCATCAGACGAAGAGGAGAGTCGTTACAGAACTACCCACCACCAAAGGACCAAGCAGCGTGGTAGGAAGGAGCAGCAATTGATGGACTCCTGGACATGGGAGGAAATTTTGGCCGGCAAGGGACCTTGGGCACAGCCGGGAGAGTATCGCCGTCCTAAAGAGGAGCTGGAGGCCGCCAAAGCGGAGCGGCGACGCTACGAGGAGTTAGCTCGAGGAGAGGTGCACGAGAGGCAGCCGCAGAAATTTTTTGGGGGGGGCACATGGGGAAATTGGCGGAGTCAGGTAGGAGACCTGAGCCAACTCCCCGTGCTTACCGGGTGGAGCGTCGTACTGGTCAGGCACCGTGTTGTGCGGTGGAGCGCACGGTGTCTCCAGTACATGTTCATAGCCCGGTGCGCTACATCGCAGCTCCTCGCATCGGTTGGGCTAGAGTGGGCATCGAGCCAGGACGGGTTGTGCAGGCTCGTTGCTCGAGACCTCCAGTGCGCATCCACGGCCCAGTGCATCCGGTGCCTCGGCCAAGGACAAGGCCTCCTGAATGTCTCCCCAGCCTGGTGAGTCCTGTGCCTGTGCTAAGCCCTAACCCTCCTGCATGTCTCCCCAGCCTGGTCAGTCCTGTGCCTGCTCCCAGAGCCAGGCCTCCTGTGTGTCTCTCCACTCCAGTGAAAGTCCATGGCACAAAGCCTCCAGTGATGATCCATGGCACGAAGCCTCCAGTGATGATCCATGGCACGAAGTCTCCAGTGATGATCCATGGCAAGAAGCCTCCAGTGATGATCCATGGCACGAAGCCTCCAGTGATGATCCATGGCACGAAGCCTCCAGTGATGATCCATGGCAAGAAGCCTCCAGTGATGATCCATGGCACGAAGCCTCCAGTGATGATCCATGGCACGAAGCCTCCAGTGATGATCCATGGCACGAAGCCTCCAGTGATGATCCATGGCACGAAGCCTCCAGTGATGATCCATGGCACGAAGCAAGAAGCCTCCGGTTATGATCCATGGCAAGAAGCCTCCAGTGATGATCCATGGCAAGAAGCCTCCAGTGATGATCCATGGCAAGAAGCCTCCAGTGATGATCCATGGCACGAAGCCTCCAGTGATGATCCATGGCACGAAGCCTCCAGTGATGATCCATGGCACGAAGCCTCCAGTGATGATCCATGGCAAGAAGCCTCCAGTGATGATCCATGGCACGAAGCCTCCAGTGATGATCCATGGCACGAAGCCTCCAGTGATGATCCATGGCACGAAGCCTCCAGTGATGATCCATGGCACGAAGCATCCAGTGATGATCCATGGCAAGAAGCCTCCAGTGATGATCCATGGCAAGAAGCCTCCAGTGATGATCCATGGCAAGAAGCCTCCAGTGATGATCCATGGCACGAAGCCTCCAGTGATGATCCATGGCACGAAGCCTCCGGTGATGATCCATGGCACGAAGCCTCCAGTGATGATCCATGGCAAGAAGCCTCCAGTGATGATCCATGGCACGAAGCCTCAAGTGATGATCCATGGCAAGAAGCCTCCAGTGATGATCCATGGCACAAAGCCTCCAGTGATGATCCATGGCATGAAGCCTCCAGTGATGATCCGTGGTAAGAAGCCTCCAGTGATGATCCGTGGCACGAGGCCTCCAACGAAGGCCATCAGTCCGGAGCCTCCAGCGACGCCCTCTAGTCCGGAGCCTCCAGCGACGCCCTCTAGTCCGGAGCCTCCAGCGACGCCATCTAGTCCGGAGCCTCCAGTGATGCCATCTAGTCCGGAGCCTCCAGCGAAGCCCTTCAGTCCGGAGCCTCCAGCGACGCCCTCTAGTCCGGTGCCTCCAGCGACGCCATCTAGTCCGGAGCCTCCAGCGACGCCCTGTATTCCGGAGCCTCCAGCGACGCCATCTAGTCCGGAGCCTCCACCGAAGCCCTCTAGTCCGGAGCTTCCAGCGACGCCTTCTAGTCCGGAGCCTCCAGCGTCGGGCTTCAGTCCGGAGCAGCCAGAGTCTCCCTCCTGTCCTGAGCAGCCAGAGTCTCCCTCCTGTCCGGAGCAGCCAGAGTCTCCCTCCTGTCCGGAGCTGCCAGAGTCTCCCTCCTGTCCGGAGCTGCCAGAGTCGCCCTCCTGTCCGGAGCTGCCAGAGTCGCCCTCCTGTCCGGAGCTGCCAGAGTCGCCCTCCTGTCCGGAGCTGCCAGAGTCGCCCTCCTGTCCGGAGCTGCCAGAGTCGCCCTCCTGTCCGGAGCTGCCAGAGTCGCCCTCCTGTCCGGGGCTGCCAGAGTCGCCCTCCTGTCCGGGGCCCGCTGCGAGGGTCCCCAGTCCGTGTCTCCAGAGGCGCCACCTAAGTGGGCCAAGACTAAGGTGGAGCAGGGTCCACGTCCCACACCAGAGCCCCCACCGCAGATAGATGCCGACCCAGACCCTCCCCTATATGTTTAGGTTTTGCGGGCCGGAGTCCGCACCTTTGGGGGGGGGGGGGGGGGGGTACTGTCACGCCCTGACCTTAGAGATCCTTTATATGTCTCTATTTTGGTTTGGTCAGGGCGTGAGTTGGGGTGGGCATTCTATGTTTTGTTCTATGTTGTCCTTTTCTATGTGTTTGGCCTGGTATGGTTCCCAATCAGAGGCAGCTGTCAATCGTTGTCTCTGATTGAGAACCATACTTAGGTAGCCTCTTCCCACCTGTGTGTGTGGGTAGTTGTTTCCTGTTTTTGTGTTTTCACCTTACAGGACTGTTTCTTGTTCGTTCACTCTCTTTGTTGTTTTTTGTCATTTTGTCATTCAGTGTTCAGTTTATTTAACTTTTTATGGCTGCAGGGGCAGTATTGAGTAGCCAGATAAAAGGTGCCCATTTCAAACGGCCTCGTACTCAATTCTTGCTCGTACAATATGCATATTATTATTACTATTGGATAGAAAACACTCTCTAGTTTCTAAAACCGTTTGAATTATATCTGTGAGTGAAACAGAACTCATTCTGCAGCAAACTTCCTGACAGGAAGTGGAAAGTCTGAAATTGAGGCTCTGTTCCAGGGGCTGCCTATTAAATCCCTTGTTATTTATTAGTTTAGATGCACTTCATACGTCTTCCACTAGACGTCGACAAGGAGTGAGAGAAGAAATGGAGTGTGTAACTTGATCTGGACTCGAATTACAGCCCTTGGAATGACGTGTCCTCCATTTCCTGTTTTCAGGAAGGCGCGAAGAGGGACCTGGATTTGCCTTTTGAAAAGCTGTCGTTATAGGCGACTATTATCTCCGGCTTTGATTTTATTTGATACATGTGACCATATCATCGTAAAGTATGTTTTTTCAATATAGTTTAATCAGATTATTGAAATTTTTTCGGGAGTTTTGCCGTGTTCCGTTCTCTTCCGTTTGTTGACATGGAGAGATTCGTGCCACTTGGCTAGTGTGCTTGCTAAATCGAGAGGGAAAGAGTCCGTTCTAAATCCAAACAACGATTGTTCTTGACAAAGGACACCTTGTACAACATTCTGATGAAAGATCAGCAAAAGTAAGAAACATTTTATGATGCTATTTCATATATCTGTCGTAGATGTGAACTAGTCGTCGGCGCCCAAGTTTTGGGTACTCTAGCTATACCGAAGCTGTATGTCGTAATGAAGTTATTTTTTAGAATTCTAACACTGCGATGTCATTAATAACTAATGGATCTATCATTTCCTATACAACATGTAGTTTTTAGTTATGTTTATGAATAGCTATTTGGTCAGAATATGTGTGTCAGAAAAAGTGTCAGAAAAATATCTGGACGTTGTGGGAAAAGTAGCTAAGTTAGCACACTGTATAACCATTGATTTCAGCTCTAAATATGCACATTTTCGAACAAAACATAAGTGTATGTATAACCTGATGTTATAGGACTGTCATCTGATGAAGCTTATCAAGGTTAGTCAAAAATTATATATCTTTTGCTTGTTTGTTACGATCGCTAACTTTTGCTGCTGGGAAATGGCTTGTATTTTTGGCTATTGTGGTAAGCTAATATAACGCTATATTGTGTTTTCGCTGTAAAACACTTAATAAATCGGAAATATTGGCTGGAATCACAAGATGCCTGTCTTTCATTTGCTGTACACTATGTATTTTTCAGAAATGTTTTATGATGAGTAATTAGGTATTTGACGTTGGTGTCTGTAATTATTCTGGCTGCTTTCGGTGCAATTTCTGATTGTAGCTGCAATGTAAACTATGATTTATACCTGAAATATGCACATTTTTCGAACAAAACATAGATTTATTGTATAACATGTTATAAGACTGTCATCTGATGAAGTTGTTTCTTGGTTAGTTTGGTTGGTTCTTGGTTAGTTAGGTTGGCTTTGTGCATGCTACCTGTGCTGTGAAAAATGTCTGTCCTTTTTTGTATTTGGTGGTGAGCTAACATAAATATACGTGCTGTTTTCGCTGTAAAACATTTAAAAAATCGGACATGTTGGCTGGATTCACAAGATGTGTACCTTTCATTTGCTGTATTGGACTTGTTAATGTGTGAAAGTTAAATATTTAAAAAAATATATATTTTGAATTTCGCGCCCTGCACTTGAGCTGGCTGTTGTCATATTGTGGTCGGCCTCGGGCTTGCAGCCATAAGAAGTTAATTAAATTTACTATGAACACTTACCACGCTGCGTGTTGGTCCGATGATTCCTATTCCTCATCATCAGACGAAGAGGAGAGTTGTTACACGTTCAGGGAAATAGGAACCTCCAAATCATCTATAGACCAATCTACCAAAACGCCCCATCAGGAAAATGAGTACCTCCAAATCATCTATAGACTAATCTACCAAAACGCCCCGTTCAGGGAAATCCCAGTCAAATGTTCCATTTGAAAGTGTGTGTGTATGTGTGTGTGTGAAATGAGTCATTTTAAAGGCCAAAAGGCTTGAAATTAGCCAGTGGGACGCTCAAAGGGCAGAACTTAACATTTTTTAAGAGATGTTTTCAATTAAAGCAGTATCGGTGGTGGCATATGCTAATGCAATGAATATTGAGTGCCTTCACATCCTCCCGGCTACTGGGATCTCTCTCTCTCTCTCTCTCTCTCTCTCTCTGTCTCTGTCTGTCTGTCTCTCTCTGTCTCTCTCTCTGTCTGTATGTCTGTCTCTCTTTCTCTGTCTGTCTATCTCTCTGTCTGTCTGTCTATCTCTTTGTCTGTCTGTCTCTCTCTCTCTCAGTCTCTCTCTCAGTCTGTCTGTCTGTCTGTCTGTCTGTCTGTCTGTCTCTCTCTCTGTCTGTATGTCTGTCTCTCTCTCTCTGTCTGTCTATCTCTTTGTCTGTCTGTCTCTCTCTCTCTCAGTCTCTCTCTCAGTCTCTCTCTCAGTCTGTCTGTCTGTCTGTCTGTCTGTCTGTCTGTCTGTCTGTCTGTCTGTCTGTCTGTCTGTCTGTCTGTCTGTCTGTCTGTCTGTCTGTCTGTCTGTCTGTCTGTCTGTCTGTCTGTCTGTCTGTCTGTCTGTCTGTCTGTCTGTCTCTCTCTCTCTCTCTCTCTCTCTCTCTCTCTCTCTCTCTCTCTCTCTCTCTCTCTCTCTCTCTCTCTCTCTCTCTCTCTCTGTCTCTCTCTCTCTGTCTCTCTCTCTCTCTCTCTCTCTCTCAGTCTCTCTCTCTCAGTCTCTCTCTCTCAGTCTCTCTCTCTCAGTCTCTCTCTCTCTGCCTCTCTCTCTGTCTATCTGTCTCTCTCTGTCTGTCTCTCTCTGTCTGTCTGTCTCTCTCTGTCTCTCTCTCTCCCTGTCTCTCTCGTTGAGTCTCAATGACGAGTGAGAGAAAACTACAGGCTTCAGGGTTTTGAAGGGTGAGGGAGATAAAAGTGGGGACCGGAAGAGAGAGTGAAATAACTTGGGTTTTGGAGAAATGTGTTAGTGTGTGTGTTTGTACATGTGTTTCAGAAAGAACATTTATAGATATTTATCAAAGATACTTTTGATATACTGTATACTTTTGTTATGATCAAGTCTTGTCCACCTCATATTACTACAATCTCCACCAAATACATAACAAATTCCCCTTTCTCTAATTAGTAAATTAGCCCACACAGTTTAAAACCAGCCTGCTAAATCACCAGATGAATAATGCATTTTGACCTTTTAAAATATTTAGAATTATTGCTGTGTTGCAATTAGCCACTCGGGTACGTAAACGAGGATGAGATGGTCAATAATATATTATACACAGGAAACAGAGTTAGTAGGTATCCAATGTTAAAAGAGAATTGTTGTATTTGTTGTGATTTTAATTATTCTACTTTACTTTTAGAGTGCTAGCATGCAAGTAGTGGAAAGTAGTGGACCACACAACAATTGTATGTTTCTTAGGGTTTTGTACATTGACATTCCAGGTGATTATTTCATTTTCCAGTGGTCATTGACCTCCAATGTTTTCACTCCCCTCCCTCTCTCTTCTGCTTCTTTTTCACGTGTGACCGCCACTACCTCGCTCACCAGTAAAGAGGACATGTATAAATTATAAGAGGACAGTGGAAGTTGATAAAAGTGCCTCTTAAATTTTAAAAGTAAAAATACGATATACACTACTGTTCAAAAGTTTGGTGTCACTTAGAAATGTCCTTGTTTTTAAAATAACAAAAATAATCAGAAATACAGTGTAACATTGCTAATGTTGTAAATGACTATTGTCAAAACACCAGCCTCAATGTAATTAGTGAAGAGGTGACTCCGGGATGCTGGCCTTCTAGGCAGAGTTCCTCTGTCCAGTGTCTGTGTTCTTTTGACCATCTTAATCTTTTATTTTTATTGGCCAGTCTGAGATATGGCTTTTTCTTTGCAACTCTGCTTAGAAGGCCAGCATCCCAGAGTCGCATCTTCACTGTTGACGTTGACACAGGTGTTTTGCGGGTACTATTTAATGAAGCTGCCAGTTGAGGACTTGTGAGGCGTCTGTTTCTCAAACTAGACACTCTAATGTATTTTTCTTCTTGCTCAGTTGTGCAGCAGGGCCTCCCACTCCTCTTTCTATTCTGGTTAGAGCCAGTTTACGCAGTTCTGTGAAGGGAGTAGTACACAGCGCTCTACGAGATCTTCAGTTTCTTACCAATTTCTCGCATGGAATAGCCTTCATTTCTCAGAACAAGAATAGACTTTCAGAAGAAAGTTGTTTGTTTCTGGCCATTTTGAGCATGTAATTGAAAAAGGGTTTCCTAATGATCAATTATCCTTTTAAAATGATAAACATGGATTAGTACAACACAACGCACCATTGGAACACAGGAGTGATGGTTGCTCATAATGGGCCTCTGTACGCCTATATAGATATTCCATAAAAAAATCTGCCGTTTCCAGCTACAAAAGTAATTTACAACATTAACAATGTCTACACTGTATTTCTGATCAATTTGATGTTATTTTAATGGACAAAAAATGTGCTTTTCTTTCAAAAACAATGACATTTCTAAGTGACCCCAAACTTTTGAACAATAGTGTATATATTATATTTTTAACTCTCCTGTGAGAATGAAGACTATAGCAGCAACCTTCATCTGTCACGACTTCCACCGAAGGTGGCTCCTCTCCTTGTTCGGGTGGCGCTCGGCGGTCGTCGTCACCGGTCTACTAGCTGCCACTGATCCCTTTTTCTTTTCTGTTGGTTTTGTCTTAATTGTTTTCACCTGTTGCTTATTATGGTTCATCAATGGTCTATTTAAACTTCCAGTGCCCGCCTGCTTGTGTGTGGGCTTATTCCTACTGTCAGTGGTGAAGTTGTGTTTATTGTTTTATGTTATTTCCTGGTTTTTGGAGACATACCTTATTTGTGGTCATTGCCTGATTGTTGGCTAGAAATAAACACATCCATTGGAAGTATTGCTCTCTGCGCCTGACTCTACACCCACCACTCCTAGAAGTCCGTGACATCATATGTGTGTTTCAGATTTAAAAGTCTAAGAGGTTTCTAAATATTTCAAAATGGCCTCCCATTGAGCCGATTTTTGATTCATGTAATATTTTCTATTCCCATTGCCCCTGAACCCAGGAGGTCAGTTTGAAATATATAAAACTCTCCTTAAGTTCTTGATCTTTTACGCCCCTGACGACAAGATTGAAGCTGCAAGAGTTACAGAATGTCCTCTTTACTCTCACAGGTGAGGTGAAAAGATAAATTTGTGTCACGAATCCCGCTTCCTGAGTCTGGGTTTGCCTGTGTGTCTGTCCTGGAGTGTGTTTCAGGTGTCCTGGAACGCACCCTGTCTGGTTGCCGGGCGAATTAGCTTGTTGGGAGATTGATGTTCACCCGCACCTGTGTCCCATCAGTAATCTGCACACCTG
Source organism: Salvelinus namaycush (assembly GCF_016432855.1). Taxonomy (NCBI): domain Eukaryota; kingdom Metazoa; phylum Chordata; class Actinopteri; order Salmoniformes; family Salmonidae; genus Salvelinus; species Salvelinus namaycush. Next base: position 55,533,435 of record NC_052326.1, on the reverse strand, counting down.
TCCTGATCATCATCTCTCCCCTTCAAAAGCTCTGACCTGACTTCCATTCCCTGCCGGATCGTTAGCCATGAACAGTATGTTGTGCCATAGTATCAGACTCCAGTTGGATAGTATTTGTTTTGTTATTTTTGTTTACGTATTGCTTGCCTTGAACTTACCTCCGTTTGTTTTGCCTTCAGTTACTCACCCGGATCATTCACCCCATTCACGCCTGGTCGACGGAGGATTCCGCTACTCCATTGGATTCACCTATTTACTCCCATCAATTCACCACCGCTGCCCGCTACGCCACCTGGATATATCTACCCATTCACATTTACTTGTAAATAAATACTCACCTTCTTCCTACGCTCCTTGTCCTGGTCTGCTTCTGGGTTCAATTTTGAAAGAACGTGACAGAACGATCCGGCCAAGGATGAACCCAGCGGACCTGGACTCCGTTTGCCATGCCATTACCCAGCAGGGGAAGACATTGGGACAACACAATACGGCGCTACAGGAGATAGCGAGTTCAATCCAGAACTTATCTGCTAGCTTGACACAAATCCAGGATCAGCTCAGTTTGCCGGCGATTCATTCACCACCTGTTTCACCCATCTCACCTGCCGGGTCTGGAGCGGTTTCCTTCCGTGAACCCAAGGTACCGACGCCTGATAAATATGAAGGGGATTTGGGAAGATGCCGTTCGTTTCTTATGCAGTGTGGGTTAGTGTTTGATCTGCAGCCCCATTCTTACGCCACGGACAAGGCTAGGATAGCCTTTGTTATTGAACTGCTGCGTGGAAGAGCTCTGGAATGGGCTTCAGCCATTTGGGAATGACAGGGAACCTGCACGGCTTCATATCAGGAGTTCACGGGAGAGATGAGAAAGCTTTTTGATCATCCAGTCCGAGGTAAGGACGCAGCTAAACGTTTGTTCTCTCTTCGCCAAGGAGCTCGCAGTGTGGCAGATTTTATGATCGAGTTCAGGACATTGGCGGTGGAGAGTGGTTGGAATGAGGAGTCACTTCAAGCGGTTTTTTACAAGGGGTTGTCGGAGGAACTTAAGGACGAGCTGATATCTTATCCAGAGCCTAGTGACCTAGACAGCTTGGTCACTTTATCTATTCGGGTAGATAATAGAGTCCGAGAGAGAAGGAGGGAGAAGCAGTGGGGCCCATCCAATCAATCAGCCACTCGGTTACCATTCGGTTCAGGAAGTGAACCAGAAAGTATTGATCGTTATTCCCCACACGGTATTAGTGGAGGGGTCTTGCCACCAGATTCTGAACCAATGCAAGTGGGGCGACACGGGCTAACTAAGGAGGAGCGCCAACGTAGACGTAAGACCAACAGCTGTTTCTACTGTGGTAGCTCGGGACATTACATCTCCGCTTGTCCACAGCGCCCGTTAAACTGCCCGGCTCGCTAGTTTTGGGAGGAATTTTAGCGAGCCAGTTTCAATCTCTCAAGGATCCTGTCAGACCCCGTTTTCCTGCGACCCTTATGAATAAGGATCAGAGATTAGAGATGAACGCTCTTATCGATTCAGGTGCCGATGGCAGCTTTATTGATGCCGACTTGGTGGAACAGCTGGGGCTTTCCAAGGAGCAATTGCCGGAAGCCATTGAAGCAACCACTCTGAACGGGAGTAGTCTGGCACGGATCACTATGAGGACTGAACCGGTTAAGATGTTGGTGTCGGGGAATCATTCAGAGTTGATCTCCTTCTTCATTCTGTCCTCGCCCCATGTTCCTCTGGTTCTTGGTTACCCCTGGCTGAAGGAACACAATCCCTCGTTTGATTGGGTGACGGGTAAGGTAACTAGTTGGAGCATTGAGTGTCATGCTAACTGCCTTAGGACTGCCTGTTCTCCTGCTGTTTCCAGTCAGGTCAGTGACTCTGCTCCTCCTGATTTGTCTCTGGTTCCAGAAACATATCACGAGTTGGGTGAAGTATTCAGTAAACAGAAGGCTCTGTCCCTTCCTCCCCACCGACCTTATGACTGTGCGATTAATCTGTTTCCTGGAGCTGCCTTTCCCAAGGGACGGTTATACAGTATCTCTCGACCTGAACGTGAGGCCTTGGAGACCTACATCAAGGAGTCTCTAGCTGCAGGTCTCATTCGGCCCTCGTCATCACCTCTGGGAGCAGGATTTTTTTTTGTGAGCAAGAAGGATGGCTCTCTTCGACCGTGTATTGATTATCGGGGGTTGAATGATATTACGGTCAAGAACAAGTATCCCCTTCCCTTGATGAGCTCGGCTTTCGATTCCTTACAGGGTGCTACGGTTTTTACGAAGCATGATTTACGTAATGCGTATCATTTGGTTCGGATCAAAGAGGGGGACGAGTGGTTGACTGGGTTCAATACTCCGATGGGACATTTTGAGTACCAAGTGATGCCGTTTGGACTGACCAACGCTCCGGCTGTGTTCCAAAGTATGGTAAATGACGTTCTGAGAGATATGATTGGAATTTTTGTGTTCGTTTACCTGGATGATATCCTCATCTTCTCGAAGGAGCTTTCTAGCCACGTTCTGCATGTCAAGCAGCTCCTGCAGCGGTTATTGGAGAACCGTCTGTTCGTGAAGGCTGAGAAGTGTGATTTTCACGCCCACACGACGTCATTTCTCGGGTACATCATATCCAGGGGAGAGATCAAGATGGACCAAGAGAAGGTTCGGGCGGTTCGGGATTGGGTCCAGCCCGGTACGAGATTGCAGCTCCAGAGATTTCTGGGGTTTGCGAACTTCTATCGGAGGTTTATCCGTGATTACAGCCGGGTGGCCGCCCCTTTAACTGCCCTGACGTCTTGCACCAGAAATTTCTGTTGGACTCCTGAGGCAGACCGAGCATTTCTGGACTTGAAGAGCCGATTCACCAACGCCCCGATTCTCTCTCAACCTGACACTTCCCGTCAGTTTGTTGTTGAAGTGGACGCGTCTGATGTGGGGGTGGGCGCCATCCTGTCCCAGCGTAGCTCCACTGACGGTAAACTCCATCCCTGCGCTTTCTACTCTTGTCGTCTTTCTCCAGCTGAAAGAAACTACGATGTGGGTAACCGGGAGCTTCTCGCTGTGAAGCTTGCCTTGGAGGAGTGGCGTCACTGGTTGGAGGGAGCGGAGCAACCGTTTGTGGTCTGGACTGACCACAAGAATCTGGCTTACGTGCAATCGGCTAAACGTCTCAACGCCCGTCAGGCCAGGTGGGCGTTGTTTTTTGGACGCTTCAATTTTTCCCTGACGTTCCGACCTGGGTCGAAGAACGGGAAGGCGGACGCCCTGTCCCGGATGTTCTCTAAGACGGAGGAGAGTGGGGCCAAGACTGAGACGATTCTTCCCCAGAATGTTGTCGTGGGAACCGTTACATGGAGGATTGAGGAGGATGTGATGGCGGCCCTTCGGACGCAGCCCGGCCCTGGTAACGGTCCACCCGGTCGGTTGTTCGTGCCTGAGTCGGTCCGTTCTGCTGTTCTTCAGTGGTCCCACGCCAGCAAGATAGCTTGTCACCCTGGCGTTGCTCGGACTATGTCGCTACTGCGCAGACGATTTTGGTGGCCTGCCATGGGAGAAGATACCCGGAGGTTTGTTGCCGCATGTCCTGTTTGTGCTCAGAACAAAAGTACCAATCGGCCCAGCTCTGGGCTTCTTCACCCCCTACCTATTCCTCGGCGACCTTGGTCGCATCTGGCCCTGGATTTTGTCACAGGATTGCCCCCTTCTGTTGGGAACACGGTCATTCTGACCATTGTGGACAGATTCAGCAAGTTTGCTCATTTTGTCCCTCTCTCCAAGCTTCCATCGGCTACGGAGACGTCTGAGATCTTGGTTAGGGAGGTTTTCAGGGTCCACGGATTGCCCAGTGACATTGTTTCTGACCGTGGTCCTCAGTTTACCTCTGCTGTCTGGAGATCTTTCTGTTTGGCCATTGGAGCTACAGTCAGTCTCACTTCTGGATTTCATCCACAATCTAATGGTCAGGCGGAGAGAGCCACCAGAAGATGGAGTCCACGCTGCGTTGTCTTGTCTCCTCTGATCCTACCTCTTGGTCATCTCAATTACCCTGGGTCGAGTATGCCCATAATACCCTTCCGTCATCTGCCACTGGGATGTCCCCCTTCCAATGCCTGTACGGTTACCAACCTCCTTTGTTTCCTTCTCAGGAAAGGGATCTCTCGGTTCCCTCTGTCCAGACCCACATTCGTCGTTGCCACCGGACCTGGCATCGGGCCAGGAAGGCTCTCCTTAGAGTGTCTGACCGGTATCAGATCCAGGCGAATCGTCGCCGTATTCCTGCCCCAGCTTATACGGTCGGAGATAAGGTTTGGTTGGCTACACGGGATCTTCCTCTACGGACTGAGTCGAGAAAGTTGTCACCGAAGTTCATTGGTCCGTTTGTAGTGGAGAGAATCATTAATCCTGTTGTGGTTCGACTCAAGTTGCCTGCAACTCTTAGAGTACATCCCACCTTTCATGTCTCCTGCCTCAAGCCGGTTCACCTCAGTCCTCTGTTGCCCCCTCCTCCTCGTCCTCCTCCTCCTCGGATGATCGGAGGTGGTCCTGTCTACACGGTGCGCCGCATCATGGACTCCAGACGGCGGGGTCGAGGGTACCAGTATTTAGTGGATTGGGAAGGATATGGTCCAGAGGAGAGGAGTTGGATTCCTCGGCGTCAGATCCTGGATGACGACCTGCTTCGTGACTTCTACCGCCTCCACTCTGGCGCTCCAGGTAGTCCGCCCGGTGGCGTTCGTCGGAGGGGGGGTACTGTCACGAATCCCGCTTCCTGAGTCTGGGTTTGCCTGTGTGTCTGTCCTGGAGTGTGTTTCAGGTGTCCTGGAACGCACCCTGTCTGGTTGCCGGGCGAATTAGCTTGTTGGGAGATTGATGTTCACCCGCACCTGTGTCCCATCAGTAATCTGCACACCTGTCCTGATCATCATCTCTCCCCTTCAAAAGCTCTGACCTGACTTCCATTCCCTGCCGGATCGTTAGCCATGAACAGTATGTTGTGCCATAGTATCAGACTCCAGTTGGATAGTATTTGTTTTGTTATTTTTGTTTACGTATTGCTTGCCTTGAACTTACCTCCGTTTGTTTTGCCTTCAGTTACTCACCCGGATCATTCACCCCATTCACGCCTGGTCGACGGAGGATTCCGCTACTCCATTGGATTCACCTATTTACTCCCATCAATTCACCACCGCTGCCCGCTACGCCACCTGGATATATCTACCCATTCACATTTACTTGTAAATAAATACTCACCTTCTTCCTACGCTCCTTGTCCTGGTCTGCTTCTGGGTTCAATTTTGAAAGAACGTGACATTTGTATTTATTTTTGTACTTTTAACAATAAAGGAGCACCTTTATCAACTTGCCTGCTCACATGATAGGCTGCAAATGTGGGCTTATAACAGAAAACAAAACAACAATAAAAATGAAGCCTTATAACTAGATTTGGTGATAGTGGTCTACAGGCCATGTAGACAATGTTCAGAATGTACACCCATAGTTGACAAGAACAAATTCAATCATTCCGAGAGTTTGAGACTATAATGTTCTATCTGAACAAAAAATCACAAATACATTGTTTTTAATGATGTCAGCAATTTTTTTATATTTTTTTTAACTTAACAACATGAATTGGGTTATTTAAAGTACTATGTAGGCAGAGAACATTGAACAGAACAAGGCTATGTAATAAACTCAATTTTAACAAAAATTCAGATTGAACTTTTAAAGCTCTTGATTTAGGATTTGTTTGTTAAATTCCAAAGTGTGACCTTGATCTATGAATTACACTCAGTTGACATCTGACATCATTCCAAGATGTTTTGTTAGCCTATAATGCTCATAGACTTCAGGGCTAGGCTGTCTCGAAGGCTTACAAAATGTGTTTTATACCTGTTACTATATTAAGTTACTACTAGATAAAGATACATTTGTGAGTAGTCTTAAGCTTGTAAAGTATTCTATTCCAATAGAGTTTATTTTATTTATTCTCAAATCCAAGCTCTCTAGTTTCCTCTGGAGGAAACCTGGCACAATCCCTACGGTGAAGCATGGTGGTGTAGGCATCATGCTGTGGGGATGTTTTTCAGTGGCAGGGACTGGGAGACTAGTCAGGATCAAGGCAAAGATGAGCGGAGCAAAGTACAGAGAGATCCTTAATGAAAACCTGCTCCAGAGCGCTCCGGACCTCAGACAGGGGTGAAGGTTCATCCTCCAATAGGACAACGACCATAAGTACACAGCCAAAACAACACAGTACAAGTCTCTGTATATCCTTGAGTGGCCCAGCCAGAGCCTGGACTTTAACATGATCCAACATCGCAGGAGAGAGCTGAAAATAGCTATGCAGCGATGCAACACCTCCAAACTGACAGAGCTTGAGAGGATCTACAGAGAAGAATGGGAGAAACTCCCTAAATACAGGTGTGCCAAACTTGTAGCATCATACCCAAGAAGACTGTAATCACTGCCAAATATGCTTCAACAAAGTACTGGAAAAAGGGTCTGAATACTTATGTTAATGTTATATTTCATTTGTATGTTTTTTTATAAATGTGAAAACATTTCTAAATATGTTTTTGATTTGTCATTATGGGGTATTGTGTGTAGATTGACGAGGAAATAACAATGTAATCTGTTTTTGAATAAAGCTGTAACGTAACGTGGAAAAACTCAAGGTGTCTAAATACTTTCCGAATGCACTGTTGATGTCATTCAGAAACACAATGTCAACTTTCACTGCTATGCGGATGACACACAGATGAACATTTCAATGAAACATGGTGAAGCCTCAAAATATTCCAGTCTGGAAGCCTGTGTTTCAGACATAAGGAAGTGGATGCCGCAAATGTTTTACCTCTAAACTCGGAAAAAATAGAGATGCTTGCTCTAGCTCTAGGTCCCAAGAAACAAAGATAACTGCTATTTGATCTGACAATGAATCTTGATGGCAGTAAAACTGAAGGATCTCGGCATTACTGTGGACCCTGATCTCTTTTTTTTTGACAAACATCAAAAATATTTAAAGAGCAGCTTTTTTCCATCTTTGTAACATTGCAAAAATGTGAAACTTTTGGTAAAAATAATTTATGCAGAAAAGCTAATCCATGCTTTTGTATCTTCAAGATTAGACTACTGAAATGCTCTACTCTCTGGCTACCCGGTCTGTTGATATCCCGTCGTATGGGGGCTGTGCGGATATGGAACACTGACCTGTACACCGGACGTGGTACCTCATCCCGGACCTGCTGTTTCGACCATATTCCTCTCTCTCTCTCTCTCTCTCTCTCTCTCTCTCTCTCTCTCTCTCTCTCTCTCTCTCTCTCTCTCTCTACCACACCTGCTGTCTTGACCTCTGAATGCTCACCCATTAAAGGCCAAATGTCATTTACTCCTTAGGACCTGTTGCACCCTCTATAAGCACTGATTATTTGACCCTGCTGGTCATCTATGAACGTTTGAACATCTTGAAGAACAATCTGGCCTTATTGAACATGTACTCTTATAATCTCCACCCGGCATAGCCAGAAGAGGACTGGACCTTTCAGAGCATGGTTCCTCTCTAGGTTTCTTCCTAGGTTCCTGCCATTCTAGGACTGCTGATGGAAAAAGGGCTTTATTGAATTAAATTGATTTGATGGATGGGGAAGTGAGAAAGTGGATGCAGCCCAATTTAAATGAACTGTAATAAATACCTCAAGCATGTTTGTTACCGTCAAGGATGTTTGTATTTTTCAATTGAAGTTTAGACCATTTTTTGGTCAATATGATACTTTCCTTGACTAACATCTTTATATTTTTCATATTTAGTTTTCATTTCATTCTCTGTTCCACCATTGGGGTGGACAGAGAAGAGCTTTGATTGAGAAGAGCTTTTATTTGGATGAGTGGGTGCCAGCACATTGCAGGGATGGGAGCCTCTCCCTCTCATCTCTCCCTCCTCCCTCCCCCTGTCATCCATATTTCCTCTCTCTCTGTTTCACCCGGTCAGGATTACAACAGCTCTTTTGCCATGACAGAGTTACAAGTCCTCAACAGCTTAACTCTGCCCTTTACAGATTGCCAGAAAATCCATAAAATGTCTTGTTTCCTCTCTATCTATCTATCTATCTATCTATCTATCTATCTATCTATCTATCTATCTATCTATCTATCTATCTATCTATCTATCTATCTATCTATATACACTGCTCAAAAAAATAAAGGGAACACTTAAACAACACAATGTAACTCCAAGTCAATCACACTTCTGTGAAATCAAACTGTCCACTTAGGAAGCAACACTGATTGACAATACATTTCACATGCTGTTGTGCAAATGGAATAGACAAAAGGTGGAAATTATAGGCAATTAGCAAGACACCCCCAATAAAGGAGTGATTCTGCAGGTGGTGACCACAGACCACTTCTCAGTTCCTATGCTTCCTGGCTGATGTTTTGGTCACTTTTGAATGCTGGCGGTGCTCTCACTCTAGTGGTAGCATGAGACGGAGTCTACAACCCACACAAGTGGCTCAGGTAGTGCAGCTCATCCAGGATGGCACATCAATGCGAGCTGTGGCAAGAAGGTTTGCTGTGTCTGTCAGCGTAGTGTCCAGAGCATGGAGGCGCAACCAGGAGACAGGCCAGTACATCAGGAGACGTGGAGGAGGCCGTAGGAGGGCAACAACCCAGCAGCAGGACCGCTACCTCCGCCTTTGTGCAAGGAGGAGCAGGAGGAGCACTGCCAGAGCCCTCCAAAATGACCTCCAGCAGGCCACAAATGTGCACACACTGATTTCCAAGTGTGACACCTTGTACCAAAACTCTAAATTCTTACTAGTTTTGGAACAAGCCTGAAACCTTGAACAAATAATGTTGACATCTAGTGAAAGCCATTGGAATTGCAATATGGGATCTGGAATTGCATAGGACCCATAGCTTTCCATTGCAAATTATGGGATCTAAAAAAAAAAATGTGGTTGGTTTGTCATTTGATTTTCTCCTAACATATCAATTGTGTTATATTCTCATACATTATTTTAATATTTCTACAAACTTCAAAGTATTTTCTTTCCAATGGTGCCAATTATATGCATATCCTGGCTTCAGGGCCTGAGTAACAGGCAGTTTACATTGGGCACGTCAGTCAGGCAGACATTCTGAAAAATGGACCCTAGCCCTAATAAGGTCCTTAAGCCATTTTGCCGCAACTTTGGAATTATGGGTCATTGTCCATTTGGAAGACCCATTTGCATTTGGAGCAGTGGCTTCTTCCTTGCTGAGCGGCCATTCAGGTTATGTCGATATAGGACTCGTTTTACTGTGGATATAGATACTTTTGTACCTGTTTCCTCCTGCATCTTCACAAGGTCCTTTGCTGTTGTTCTGGGATTGATTTGCACTTTTTGCACCAAAGTACGTTCAACCTCTAGGAGACAGAATGCGTCTCCTTCCTGAGCGGTAAGACGGTTGCGTGGTCCCATGGTGTTTATACTTGTGTACTATTGTTTGTACAGATGAATGTGGTACCTTCAGGCATTTGGGAATTGCTCCCAAGGATAAACCAGACTTGTGGAGGTCTACAATTTTTTCGGAGGTCTTGGCTGATTTATTTTGATTTTCCCATGATGTAAAGCAAAGAGGCACTGAGTTTGTAGGTAGGCCTTGAAATACATCCACAGGTACACCTCCAATTGACTCAAATTATGTCAATTAGCCTATCAGAAGCTTCTAAAGCCATGACATCATGTTCTTGAATTTCCCGAGCTGTTTAAAGGCACAGTCGACTTAGTGTATGTAAACTTCTGACCCACTGGAATTGTGATACAGTGAATTATCAGTGAAATAATCTGTCTGTATGTAAGGTGTAACGGTCATCGTTGCATGAATAAGTGGACCAAAGTGCAGCGTGGTATGTGTTCATGATTTATTAGTAAAACTGAACACTGAATAACAAAACAACAAAGAGAACGAACGACACCGAAACAGTTCTGTCTGGTGCAGACACAAAAAACAGAAAACAACTACCCACAAAACACAAGTGGGAAAAGGCTACCTAAGTATGGTTCTCAATCAGAGACAACGATAGACAGCTGCCTCTGACTGAGAACCACACCCGGCCAAACACACAGAAATAGAAAACATAGAACACAAAACATAGAATGCCCACCCAAACTCACGCCCTGACCAAACCAAAATAGAGACATAAAAAGGATCGCAAAGGTCAGGGCGTGACACTGTAAACAATTGTTGGAAAAATCACTTGTGTCATGCACAAAGTACATGTCCTAACCAACTTGCCAAAACTGTAGTTTGTTAACACGAAATTTGTGGAGTGGTTGAAAAACGATTTTTAATGACTCCAACCGAAGTGTATGTAAACTTCCAACTTCATCTGTATATGTTTTTGCTGTTTGTTCTTTGTTATAGAGCCAAAAATATTGGAGAAGTGGTTTACCCATATATCTCCATTTTGGATAGATAATTCTTTGTGTTTTACTGATTATATACCGTATCTCTCTCTCTCTCTCGTGCTCTCTCTCTCTATACAGTATCAGTCTCTCTCTCTATACAGTATCTCTTGCTCTCTCTCTCTGTCTCTAAAGTATATATCTCTCTCTGTCAATTAAATAGACTTTATTGACATGGCAAGTTAAATTACTTACATTGTCAAAGTATACAAATAACAAAAATAGTAGTGGAAGTGGATTACCATTAACAACAACTACATGTCACGCCCTGACCTTAGAGAGCCTTTTTATGTCTCTATTTGGTTTGCTCAGGGTGTGATTTGGGGTGGGCATTCTATGTTTTGTTTTTCTATGATTTTGGATTACTACATTTTGGCCGGGTATGGTTCTCAATCAGGGACAGCTGTCTATCGTTGTCTCTGTTTGGGAACCATACTTAGGTAGCCCTTTTCCCTCCTTTCTTTGTGGGAAGTTAACTTTGTTTGTGGCACATAGCCCTTAAGTTTCACGGTTGTTTTGTGTTGTTATTGTTTTTGTCAGCGTTATTTCTAAATAAAAGGAATATGTACGCTCACCACGCTGCGCCTTGGTCTCCTCCTTTTGACGGCCGTGACACTACATCAACAATATTAATGAGAATGAAAGTACATTAAAGCAATAGTAGTAGACCAGTCTCAACATGACTGAGAAGACACATGACTAAACTAAACCAAACTAAACGAAACAGGAAATATCATTGACGTTACATTGCACTTTTCACTGGCTGTCCCTCAGGTTGTGGCAAGAGGCTTTTGGCTTTTCACCCAATAAATATTAGATTTTTTATTCATATTTTACAGTTCCAAATTCTTTGTACTGAATGATAATTTTGGGTAAGAAATGTTCTCTTAATTCAGAGTATTTGTCACAGTGTAATAGGAAATGCAGCTCTGTCTCTACCTCTTCCCTAGAGCAGAGTGAGCACAGCCTGTCCACTCTGGGCAGGCAGGTTTGCCTGTGACGACCGGTCTCTATAGCCAGACTGTCCACTCTGGGCAGCCAGGTTTGCCTGTGACGACCGGTCTCCTTAGCCAGACTGTCCTCTCTGGGCAGCCATGTTTGTCTGTGATGACCGGTATCTATAGCCAGACTGTACTCACTCAGTCTGTACCTAGTCATTGTTTTCCTCAGTTTTCTATCAGTAACAGCGGTCAGATAGTCTGCCACCATGTACTGTCTGTTTAGTTCAGACATCTCTCTCTCAGTTCAGTTCAGTTCAATTCAAAGGGCCTTATTGGCATGGGAATTGTGTTTACATTCCCAACTCAAGTGGAAAAACTAAAACAAAACAAAGACAAAAAACGACAACAGTCAGACATTAACAGTCAACACCACACACAGAAAGTTTCAGGATAATAAAATGTTTACAATATTATACTATTAACGGGTATTTACATTGGAGTTTTTTGTGGCTGCAGGTCATACATTTTGCTGCTGGGATTGCACACTGCAGTATTTCGTCTAACAGATATAGGAAGGTAGTTCTCCAGGAACAGGGTTGGGGTTAAAACCTACAGGAGGGTAGTTCTCCAAGAACAGGGTTGGAGTTAAAACCTACAGGAGGATAGTTCTCCAAGAACAGGGTTGGAGTTAAAACCTACAGGAGGGTAGTTCTCCAAGAACAGGGTTGGAGAACCCTGCCTCAGAGATACCAACCAAGAAACAGCAACAAAACATCCAAGTAGAAATAGCTTTTCTCAATGCTGTGTTTTTCTCAACAGCTCAGGTCCGAGCATTACATTACCATGGTTCAACCATTTCACACTCGTACACAATACCAGGTACTAGGATAGCTCAGAGATGGTTACATAGGATATGTCGTGCTATACTGGTACTCAGTGGTACGGAACCAGAATCTGGAGAGTGTAGCTAATAATAGGAATCCTGAAAGAGGAATCATGCCCTTACACCATTAACCACACAGTACCAGGGTAGAAGGATTGTTTTGGATACATCACTCGGAGATATGGTGATGTAATTCTATCCAAAGGGAAGGGAGCCTAGAGAGTTTAGCTAATGAAATGAGATGATGCCTGCCTCATTACTCAGGTAAAATGATCTCTAGAGAGAGAGAGAGAGAGAGATGAGAGAAAGAGAGAGATAGAGAGAGATATAGGAGAGAGAGAAAGAGAGAGGGGAGAGAGAGAGAGAAAGAGAGGAGAGAGAGATGAGAGAGAGAAAGAGAAAGACAGCGAGAGAGGGGAGAGATATAGGAGAGAGAGAAAGAGAGAGGCGAGAGAGAGAGAGAAAGAGAGGAGAGAGAGATGAGAGAGAGAAAGAGAAAGACAGAGAGAGAGGGGAGAGAGAGATGAGAGAGAGAGGAGAGAGAGAGAAAGAGAGAGAGAGAGAGGGGAGAGAGAGAGAAAGAGAGAGAGAGGGGATAGACAGAGGGAGAGATGAGAGAGAGAGGAGAGAGAGAGAGAGAGAGAGAGAGAGGGCCTACAGGAGGGCCTACAGCAGCACCTAGATCTTCTGCACAGATTCTGCCAGACTTGGGCCCTGACTGTAAATCTCAGTAAGACCAAAATAATGGTGTTCCAAAAAAGGTCCAGTCGCCAGGTCCACAAATACAAATTCCATCTAGACACCGTTGCCCTAGAGCACACAGAAAACTATACATACCTCGGCCTAAACATCAGCGCCACAGGTAACTTCCACAAAGCTGTGAACGATCTGAGAGACAAGGCAAGAAGGGCTTTCTATGCTATCAAAAGGAACATAAAATTCAACAGACTAATTAGGATCTGGATAAAAAATACTTGAATTAGTTATAGAACCCATTGCCCTTTATGGTTGTGAGGTCTGGGGTCCGCTCACCAACCAAGAATTCACAAAATGGGACAAACACCAAATTGAGACTGCATGCAGAATTCTGCAAAAATATCCTCCGTGTTCAACGTAGAACACCAAATAATGCATGCAGAGCAGAATTAGGCCGATACCCACTAATTATCAAAATCCAGAAAAGAGCCGTTAAATTCTACAACTACCTAAAAGGAAGCGATTCCCAAACCTTCCATAACAAAGCCATCACCTACAGAGAGATGAACCTGGAGAAGAGTCCCCTAAGCAAGCTGGTCCTAGGGCTCTGTTCACAAACACAAACACAAACACACCCCACAGAGCCCAAGGACAGCGACACAACTAGACCCAAGCAAATCATGAGAAAATAAAAAGATAATTACTTGACACATTGTAAAGAATTAACCAAAAAACTGAGCAAACTAGAATGCTATTTGGCCCTAAACAGAGAGTACACAGTGGCAGAATACCTGACCACTCTGACTGACCCAAATTTAAGGAAAGCTTTGACTATGTACAGACTCAGTGAGCATAGCCTTGCTGTTGAGAAAGGCCACCGTAGGCAGACCTGGCTCTCAAGAGAAGACAGGCTATGTGCACACTGCCCACAAAATGAGGTGGAAACTGAGCTGCACTTCCTAACCTCCTGTATGACCATATTAGAGACACATATTTCCCTCAGATTACACAGATCCACAAAGAATTCGAAAACAAATCCAATTTTGATAAACTCCCATATCTACTGGGTGAAATTCCACAGTGTGCCATTACAGCAGCAATATTTGTGACCTGTTGCCACAAGAAAAGGGCAACCAGTGAAGAACAAACAACATTGTAAATACAACCCATAATTATTCTTATTTATTTTCCCTTGTGTACTTTAACCATTTGTACATTGTTACAACACTGTAAATATACATAATATGACATTTGAAATGTCTTTATTGTTTTGAAACTTCTGTATGTGTAATGTTTACTGTTACTTTTATTGTTTATTTCACTTTTGTATATTATCTCCCTCACTTGTTTAGGCAATGTTAACACATGTTTCCCACAGAGAGAGACAGAGAGACAGAGAGACAGAGAGACAGACAGGCAGACAGACAGACAGACAGAGACAGACAGAGACAGACAGACAGACAGACAGACAGACAGACAGACAGACAGACAGACAGACAGACAGACAGACAGACAGACAGACAGACAGACAGACAGACAGACAGACAGACAGACAGACAGACAGACAGACAGACAGACAGACAGACAGACAGACAGACAGTATTATGGAACATGGCTAATACGTGACATATTAAGGATTCCACTTGTTGGGAGGAACTAGAATACAAGTAGAATCTGTATCTGCTCTTTCCCAAAATACTGCACATCACTACTTGTCATGCCTACTGTGTTTTCTGTTTTCTGCCCTTTACAACATGTTGTGTTGTTGCCACAAGTTTCCCTTTACAATGTGTTGTGTTGTTGCCACAAGTCTCCCTTTACAATGTGTTGTGTTGTTGCCACAGGTCTCCCTTTACAATGTGTTGTGTTGTTGCCACAGGTCTCCCTTTACAATGTGTTGTGTTGTTGCCACAGGTCTCCCTTTACAATGTGTTGTGTTGTTGCACACAGGTCTCCCTTTACAATGTGCTGTGTTGTTGCCACAAGTTTCCCTTTACAATGTGTTGTGTTGTTGCACACAGGTCTCCCTTTACAATGTGCTGTGTTGTTGCCACAGGTTTCCCTTTACAATGTGTTGTGTTGTTGCACACATGTCTCCCTTTACAATGTGTTGTGTTGTTGCACACATGTCTCCCTTTACAATGTGTTGTGTTGTTGCCACAAGTTTCCCTTTACAATGTGTTGTGTTGTTGCCACAGGTCTCCCTTTACAATGTGTTGTGTTGTTGCACACATGTCTCCCTTTACAATGTGTTGTGTTGTTGCCACAAGTCTCCCTTTACAATGTGTTGTGTTGTTGCCACAAGTCTCCCTTTACAATGTGTTGTGTTGTTGCCACAAGTTTCCCTTTACAATGTGTTGTGTTGTTGCACACATGTCTCCCTTTACAATGTGTTGTGTTGATGCCATAGGTCTCCCTTTACAATGTGTTGTGTTGTTGCCACAGGTCTCCCTTTACAATGTGTTGTGTTGTTGCCACAGGTCTCCCTTTACAATGTGTTGTGTTGTTGCACACAGGTCTCCCTTTACAATGTGCTGTGTTGTTGCCACAGGCATCACCATGTAGTGTTACGATATCCTACGTGTCATGCCTACTGTGTTTTCTGTTTTCTACCCTTTACAACATGTTGCTTTGTTGCCACAAGTCTCCCTTTACAATATGTTGTGTTGTTTTCACAGGTCTCCCTTTACAATGTGTTGTGTTGTTGCCACAGGTCTCCCTTTACAATGTGTTGTGTTGTTGCCATAGGTCTCCCTTTACAATGTATTGTGTTGTTGCCACAGGTCTCCCTTTAGATTGTGCTGTGTTGGTGCCATAGGTCTCCCTGTACATTGTGTTGTTTCCATAGGTATCTCTTTACATTGTGCTGTTGCTATGGGTATCCATTTACATTGTGTTGTTTCCATAGGTCACCCTTTACATTGTGTTGTTGCCATAGGTCTCTCTTTACATTGTGTTGTTTCCATAGGTCTCCCTTTACATTGTGTTGTTGCCATAGGTTTCCCTTTACATTGTGTTGTTGCCATAGGTCTCCCGTTACATTGTGTTGTTGCCATAGGTCTCTCTTTACATTGTGTTGTTTCCATAGGTCTCCCTTTACATTGTGTTGTTGCCATAGGTCACCCTTTACATTGTGTTGTTGCCATAGGTCACCCTTTACATTGTGTTGTTGCCATAGGTCTCCCTTTACATTGTGTTGTTGCCATAGGTCACCCTTTACATTGTGTTGTTGCCATAGGTCACCCTTTACATTGTGCTGTTGCCATAGGTCACCCTTTACATTGTGTTGTTGCCATAGGTCTCCCTTCATGTAGTGTGGTGTCTCTCATGTTGTGATGTGTTTAGTTTCCCAAGTGTGAATGTTGCTGTTGCCAAGTGTTTTTCTTCTAAGTTGTCTGTCTTGGCCCCCCCCAAAAAAATTGTCTCCGTCCCCTTCCCCACCGAAAACCTTTTACCTGTTGCCAGGCCCTCATTGAATACTGAAAACAAATATAAATGCAACATGTGAAGTGTTGGGCCCATGTTTCATGAGCTGAAATAAAAGATCCCAGAAATGGTCCATACAGTGCCTTGTAAAAGTATTCATCCCACTTAGTGTTTTTCCTGTTTTGTTGCGTTACAACCTGTAATTTAAATTGATTTTTATTTGGATTTCATGTAATGGACATACACAAAATAGTCCAAATTGGTGAAGTGAAATGAAAAAAATTACTTGTTTCAAAAAATTCAAAAAAATATAAAATGGAAAAGTGGAGCATGTATTCACCCCCTTTGCTATGAAGCCCCTAAATAGGATCTGGTGCAACCAATTACCTTCAGAAGTCACATAATTAGCTAAATAAAGTCCACCTGTGTGCAATCTAAGTGTCACATGATCTTTCACATGATCTCAGTATATATACACCTGTTCTGAAAGGCCCCAGAGTTTGCAACACCACTAAGCAAGGTGCACCACCAAGCAAGCGGATCCATGAAAACCAAGGAGCTCTCCAAGCAGATCAGGGACAAAGTTGTGGAGAAGTACAGATCAGGGTTGTCTTACAAAAAAATATCTGAAACTTTGAACATCCCACAGAGCACCATTAAATCCATTATTTAAACATTTAAAGAATATGGCACCACAACAAACCTGCCAAGAGAAGGTCGCCCACCAAAACTCACGGACCAGGCAAGGAGGGCATTAATCAAAGAGGCAACATAGAGACCAAAGATAACCCTGGAGCTGCAAAGCTCCACAGTGGAGATTGGAGTATCTGTCCATAGGACCACTTTAAGCAATACACTCCACGGAGCTGGGCTTTACGGAAGAGTGGTCAGAAAAAAAGCCATTGCTAAAAGAAAAAAATAAGCAAACACATTTGGTGTTCGCCAAAAGGCATATGGGAGACTCCCCAAACATATGGAAGAAGGTACTCTGGTCAGACGAGACTAAAATTGAGCAACCCCAACACCTCTCATAACCCCGAGAATACCATCCCCACAGTGAAGCATGGTCAGGCTTAAGCTACGAACAATGAACACAATTGCTTTTTATCGATGGCAATTTGAATGCACAGAGATACCGTGACGAGATCCTGAGGCCCATTGTCGTGCCAATCATCCACCGCCATCACCTCATGTTTCAATATGATAATGCACATCCCCATGTCGCAAGGATCTGTACACAATTCCTGGAAGCTGAAAATGTCCCAGTTCTTCCAAGGCCTGCATACCCACCAGACACGTCACCCATTGAGCATGTTTGGGATGCTCTGAATCAACATCTATAACAGCGTGTTCCAGTTCGCACAGCCATTGAAGAGGAGTGGGGACAACATTCCACAGGCCACGTTAAACATCCTGATCAACTCTTTGAGAAGGAGATGTGTCACGCTGTGTGAGGAAAATGGGGGTCACACCAGATACTTACTGGCTTTCTGATCCACGCCCCTACTTATTTTTTTAAAGGCTTCTGTGACCAACATATGCTATCTGTATTACCAGGCATGTGGAATCCATAGATTAGGGCCTAATGAATTTATTTCAATTGACTGATTTCCTTATATGAACTGTAACTCAGTAAAATCTTAGCTATTGTTGCATGTTGCATTTATATTTTTGTTCAGTGGTAAATAAGAATGTGTTATTAATTTGACCATCCCGGTAAAATAATGGTAACATAAAGGTTAAATACAATAACATAGTTTGGAAAGCTACTCCATTGTTCGCTGGCCCAGGACTTAGCTAGCATAACCAGTGGTTATGGGACAGAGGTAAAGGCAGAGGTCAATGGGGAAGTGAGAACTGTGGATGGAAAGTACAGAGAAAATTGTTTGCTATAAAACTGAAGGATGGGTATGGAGACATACAACCCATAGATGGCGCTGTGGACAGTGCATAGCTGAAAAGAAGAGGGTAACAATTTATAAACTTGTCAAAAAGGTTTTGCTGTTCATTGCCTAAAATATTATATATGTGTTGTTTTATGTTTTGTGCTGTGTGTACTATCTTCCTTATTAATGGTTTTGGCTTGCACCTGTTGCCTTGCACCTGTTGCCTTGCAGATGCGATGCTGTCTGATGCAGTAATCAATAGTCTGATTTGCAGTAAGACAACAAAGAGTTTGTTTGACCTTGAAAGAGTAGGAGGAACGACTCTAGGCTTGTTGATGTGTGTGTGTGTGTGTGTGTGTGTGTGTGTGTGTGTGTGTGTGTGTGTGTGTGTGTGTGTGTGTGTGTGTGTGTGTGTGTGTGTGTGTGTGTGTGTGTGTGTGTGTGTGAGAAAGTTGACAAAGCATAGAAGTGAGTTAGAAGAAGGACACCAGGTATTGCAGACAGGATGTTGCCACAGGGCTTGGATGTGAGGTGGATGTGGTTGTGAGTTATGCTTGCATACTGAGTTTAGTTCAGCAGGAACAACAAAGAAGACTCCCTTTGCAAGGCTGGAGGGGAAGGTTATTGTGTTGGTGGGTTTGGGGACTGTGTCAGCGTGCCGGTTTGAAGACCATCTCCAGCCTCAGGCAGATCATACAACCAGGGGGTTAGAGTACCTGGGGTACGATATACATACAAATGGGGTGAAGGGAATATGATTAGTTATTTCGGTACCTCTTGGCACATTTACAATTGATGTGAACACTGAAAAGTTAATAACTCAATGTGCGCTGTCTTTGAATTCAAATAAATTCCCTGTATGAATGAAGATGTTCTTCAGCAAACATTTCCAATGGGAAGGTAAAGAGAATGTGATGATGCCCGTGTTATTTGAGCTCATTATCAGATGTGTATTCACACCCCTTGACTTTTTCAATTACTTTTTCCATATTTTGTTGTGTTACAGCCTAGACTTAAAATTGATTAATAAATTGAAACTTTGTGTCAAACAAAAACCCAATAATGTCAAAGTGGAGTAATGTTTTAGACATTTGTGACCCTATTCAGGAAACTAGGTGTATGTCGCAAGTCACAACTTCACAGGAGAGAGTAAAACATATTTTTTTATCAAAATGCTTTTTTGGGCAGAAATTCCTTCTTGAACATGTAAACGTTCATGTGCCTTAAAAACAAACTTTTATGCCATCTGTAAATTCAAATACAATTGTTAAATTACGAGCCTTGTTGGTTAAGCCACATAAAAAGTTAGCAACTTTCCCACCTGTCATGATTGGCTGAGATAATGAGTGGGCTGGACATGCCGAGAGAGGAGTCTGGATTGGTCTGCCATATTGAAGGCTGCTGTCTATTTGAGCTCGTCAGTCTGTGTTGGTAGTCCTGTCGAACGCGACTTTTTAAAAACTTATTGGTGACAGGGTGGCAGTATTGAGTAGCTTGGATGAATAAGGTGCCCAGAGTAAACTGCCTGCTACTCTGTCCCAGATGCTAATATATGCACATTAGTAGTAGTATTGGATAGAAAACACTCTAAAGTTTCTAAAACTGTTTGAATGATGTCTACGAGTATAACAATACTCATATTGCAGGCGAAAACCTGAGAAAAATCTAACCAGGAATTGGGAAATCTGAGGCGTGTAGTTTTTTAACCCCTATTGTAGATACAGTGGGATATTGGTTATATTGCACTTCCTAAGGCTTCCACTAGATGTCAACAGTCTTTAGAACTTTGTTTGAGGCTTCTACTGTGAAGTGGGACCGAATGAGAGAGGAATGAGCCAGGTGTCTGGCAGATTGCCACAGGCTCTGAGGCGCGGTCACGAGAGAGCGCTCTCGTTCCATTGCTTTTCTACAGACATAGGAATTCTCCGGTTGGAACATTCTTGAAGAATTATGTTAAAAACATCCTAAAGATTGATTCTATACTTAGTTTGACAAGTTTCTACGGGCTGTAACGGAACTTTTTGAACTTTTCGTCCGACGTTCGGCTGGACCAGAACGCGCTTTTGGATTTGTTTACCAAACGCCCTAACAAAAGAAGCTATTCAAAAGAAGCTATGTCCATAAATTATGGACATTATCGAACAAAACAAACATTTATTGTGGAACTGTGATTCCTGGGAGTGCATTCTGATGAAGATCATCAAAGGTAAGTGTATCTTTCATTTGCCATACAACAAGTATTTTTATGTAAAGTTTATGATGAGTTCTTTGGTCAGATTAGGTGAGTGTCCAAAATATCTCCGGAGATTCTGGTGAAACGTTGCTACGTATTCACAATGTATAACCAGGATTTGTAGCTATAAATATGCACATTTTCTAACAAAACATAAATGTATTGTATAACATGATGTTATAAGACTGTCATCTGATGAAGTTGTCCAAAGGTTAGTGATTAATTTTAAATCTTTTGCTGGTTTTTGCAAAAGCTACCTTTGCGGTGAATAAATGCGTTTGTGTGTTTGGCTATTGTGGTAAGCTAATATAATTCTATATTGTGTTTTCGCTGTAAAACACTTAAAAAATCGGAAATATTGGCTGGATTCACAAGATGTTTATCTTTCATTTGCTGTACACCATGTATTTTTCATAAATGTTTTATGATGAGTATTTATGTATTTCACGTTGCTCTCTGTAATTATTCTGGCTGCTTTGGTGCTATTTTTGATGGTGGCTGCAATGTAAAACTATGATTTATACCTCAAATATGCACATTTTCAAACAAAACATAAATGTATTGTATAACATGTTATAAGACTGTCATCTGATGAAGTTGTTTCTTGGTTAGTGACTAATTTTATCTCTATTTTGTCGGTTTTGTGAAAGCTACCTATGCGGTGGAAACATGGTGAAAATATGCGGTTGAGTCTTTTGCTATTGTGGTTAGCTAATAGAAATACATATTGTGTTTTCGCTGTAAAACATTTTAAAAATCGGAAATGATGGCTGGATTCACAAGATGTTTATCTTCATTTGCTGTATTGGACTTGTGATTTCATGAAAATTATATTATATGACATCCCTGTCCCGTTAGGCTAGGCTATGCTAGTCAGCTTTTTTGATGAGGAGGATCCCGGATCCGGGAGAGAGAAGCGGTAGAGGTCAAAACATTTATTGTGTAGTTGAGCTGTATAAGTGTTGCCCTCCACTTTCTGGAGGATCACGTTTTGAAATCAGTGGAATTAGAGTATGATAGCTAAAGAGATGGATTTAACAGCTGTCTCCGGATTACATCTTCAAACTAAGGGCAACCGTGGTATGGCATTCCTGACAGGGAGACACGTGCATCATGCATGATGATGTATACAGGTAAGATAGTCTAGCGTTAGCTTCCTACATTTTCAGATATTACACGTTTCTAATTTTGACAGAAAGTGGCTTGATTTCAAGCTAAAGTGTACTGTTAGCTAGCTAGCTAACATTAGCTGGCTGGCTCCCTAGCTGACGTTATTATTTGTTTCCCAGAGCCGTGTGCTTTTCTAGTTAGAGCTAACATTGGACCTGGTTGGTTAGCTCCCAGCACTGTTCATCGTTGTTAACTAGCTAATGTTAGCTGGCTGGCTTGTTAGCTAACGTTACGTAACATGTGTGATCTGAAACGTTTTTTACCTAGCTAGGTTCATTGTTTACCTAGCTAGGTAGCTATATGTCTTAAGCTAATGTGTACTCTTAGCTAGCTAGCTAATGTTAGCTGGCTGGCTCCCTAGCGGACATTATTATATTTTTACCAGAGTTGTTTGCTTTTCTAGATAGAACCTAATATTCAGCATTGTTGGCATTTGTTGTTTAACTAGCTAACATTAGCTGGCTTAATCATTATGTAACGTTACGTGACATGTGTGATCTTAAACATTGTTTACCTAGCTAGATTCATTATTTACTTAGCTAGCTATATGTCTTAAGCTAAAGTGTACTGTTAGCTAGCTAGCTAAAGTTAGCTGTCTGGCTCGTTAGCTAAAGTTGCGTGACGTGTGTACCACACCGTTGAATATGGCTGGTGTCAGTAAATGTCTGCAAAAAAGCATAAAGAAATTGTTGCCAGCAGAGCTGATTAAGCTGTTTTTATGTTATCCAGAGGTAAACAAATCCAAGGAGATGGGTGGGGCTAAAGCTTAGGGTCAGGGTGTGAACGATGCTGAATGGGTGTAGAAAAAGAAGGGCTGTTCTCTAGATACCAAAACATTCAAAGGCGATTTTCTCAAAAGTGAGTTTACAAATTGATCAACTTTGAAAGCAGAATTACTTACCCATTGTTCCTCAAATGCAGTGTATGATATACCCTTTTGTATCTCTGAGTCTCTACTATTATTCAATGTAAAAAACACAATTTCACATTTTGCTACATAAGACTGAATCCAGGTGTTGAGTCACATTTTTTAATCTGAAATTACTTCTAAAAATAAGTTTTCAACACCTTCGTTAAGGCAAGCCTAAATAAGTTCAGGATTAAAAATGTGCTTAACTTAAGCTGACAGTCCCTGGAATCGGACACTAGAATTGTTTTTATTTTGATATATGTTTACATCACTTATTTTATAGATTTTTCCACCATTTTATAAGTCAGAAGACAGCCATCTAGACCTTCCTAGGACCATGTAAACATCCTCTGTCGAATAAACATGTATTTGCCTCCCTCTGGTGGTCGGCTGCATCATTACATCCATTTACATCACTTCACTGCAATGTTACATCAACGGGGCATTTATCCAGCTGGACAGCTTTACGGCAAAGACATGGCAAAGCAATCGCGGAATTTGTCTCGAGCAGGCGGATATAAATACATAACTGTACTAGCTCTTCAATAAAGAATGCAACCTACAAACTTCCTTAAAAATAAGTAAAGGAGTATGTGTTTTACGTCGGAGGCCGACACATTGCCTATGCTCAGAATGACAATAATGAGCCCTTTACCTAGCCCTTCTTCCCTCTGTTTAAATGGCCTAAATGTTGATATAGACGTTCACAAATTTAAAAGATTTTGACTGTCACTGTCATTGTGTTCGGTAAAGTAATAAAGAAGGTGAAATATGTTTGGTAGATGTTCCCAAAACAGATTAGAAGTAGTGGCATGAAAAAGTATGTGAATCTTTTGGAATTACCTGGATTTCTGCATAAATTGGACATCAAATTTGATCAGATCTTCATCTAAGTCACAACAATAGACAAACACAGTGTGCCTAAACTAATAACAGACACTTTATTGTATTTTTCTTGTCTATATTGAATAGAAAATGTAAACATTCACATTATAGGTTGTAAAAAATATGTGAACCCCTAGACTAATGACTTCTCCAAAATATAATTGGAGTCAGGACTCAGCTAACCTGGAGTCCAATCAATGAGATGAGATTGGAGATGTTGGATAGAGATGTCCTGTCCTATAAAAAAACATTCACAAAGTTTGAATATGCTGTTCACAAGAAGCATTGCCTGATGTGAACCATGGCTCGGACAAAAGAGATCTCAGAAGACGCAATATTAAGAATTCTTGACTTGCATAAAGCTGGAAAGGGTTACAAAAGTACCTCTAAAAGTATTGATGTTCATCAGTCCACGAGAAGATAAATTGTCTAAAAATGGAGAAAGTTCAGCACTGTTGCTACTCTCTCTAGGAGTGGCCATCATGCCAAGATGTGTACAAGTGCACAGCGCAGAATGCTCAATGAGGTTGAGTGTCAGCTAAAGACTTACAGAAATCTCTGGACCACGCTAACTTCTCTGTTGACGAGTCTATGATACATAACACACTAAACAAGAATGCTTTTCAATGGAGGACACCACAGAAGAAGCCACTGCTGTCCAAAAATAACACTGTTGCTCGTCTGAAGTTTGCAAAAGAGCATATGGAGATTCAACCGCTACTGGCAAAATATTTTGTGGACAGATGGAACTAAAGTTGAGTTGTTTGGAAGGAACACACAAAACTGTGTGGATAGAAAAAGGCACACCACACCAACATCAAAACCTCATCCCAACTGTAAAGTATGGAGGAGGGAGCATCATGGTTTGGGGCAGCTTTGCTGCCTCAGAGCCTGGATAGTGAATGTATTCACAAATTTATCAAGACAGTTGAATCTCAATCTCTTCATTCAAAGACCCAATCATAGACAACCTTACTGACAGTTGTGGCTGCTTTGCGGGATGTATTGTCACCTCTACTTTCTTGCCCTTTGTGCTGTTGTCTGTGCCCAATAATGTTTGTACCATGGTATGCGCTGCTACCATGTTGTGCTGCTGCCATGTTGTGTTGCTGTCATGTTGTGTTGCTAACATGCTGTGTTGTCATGTGTTGCTGCCTTGCTATGTTTTTGTCTCTCTTTACTGTGGCTTGCAAAAGTATTCATCCCCTTGGCATTTTCGTATTTTGTGGCCTTACAACCTGGAATTAAAATAGATTTTTTTGAGGTTTTTATAATTTGACTTGCACAACATGCCTACCACAAAAATATGTTTTATGATGAAACAAACAAGAAATAAGACAAGAAAACTGAAAACTTGAGCATACATAACTATTCACCTCCATAAGTCAATACTTTGTAGAGCCACCTTTCGCAGCAACTACAGCTGCAAGTCTCTTGGGGATGTCTCTATAAGCTTGGCACATTTAGCCATTGGGATTTTTGCCCATTCTTCAAGGCAAAACTGCTCCAGCTCCTTCAAGTTGGATGGGTTCCGGTGGTGTACAGCAAGTTGTAATGCAACAAAATTGGAAAAATGCCAAGGGGGATGAATGCTTTTGCAAGGCACTGTATGTAGTGTTGTGTTGTCTCTCTTGTCATGATGTGTGTTTTGTTCTATATAATTATTTTAAATCCCAGCCTCCGTCCCCGCAGGAGGACTTTTGCCTTTTGGTAGGCCGTCAATGTAAATAAAAATGTGTTCTTAACTGACTTACCTAGTTAAATAACGGTTAAATAAAAAATATTTTTTTCAGGAGAATGTATGGCTATCTGTCCGCCAATTGATGCTCAACAGAAGTTTGGTGATGCAACAGGACAACGACACAAAACACAGAAGTAATCAACAACAGAATGGCTTAAACAGAAGAAAATACGCCATCTGGAGTGGCCCAGTCAGAGTCCTGACCTCAACCCGATTGAGATGCTGTTGCATGACCTCAAGAGAGAGGTTCACACCTGTCACGTTCCGACCTTAGTTCCTTTTTCGTGTCTTTATTTTAGTTTGGTCAGGGCGTGAGTTGGGGTGGGCATTCTATGTTTTGTAGTCTAGGTTTTGTATTTCTGTGTTTGGCCTGGTATGGTTCTCAATCAGAGGCAGCTGTCGATCGTTGTCTCTGATTGAGAATCATACTTAGGTAGCCTGTTTTCCCACTATGGGTTGTGGGTAGTTGTTTTCTGTGTCTGTGTTTTTTCCATACGGAACTGTTTCAGTCTCGTTCATTCTCTTTTGTTGTTTTGTCATTCAGTGTTCATGTTCAGTTGGATTTCATTAAAATGGACACTTACCATGCTGCACATTGGTCCGATCTTTCATACTCGTCATCAGACGAGGACGAGTACCTTTACAACACCAGAATAAACTGAATCAGTTTTGTAAAGAGGAATGGTCCAAAACTCTTCCTGACCGTTGTACAGGTCTGATCTGCAACTACAGAAAATGTTTGGTTGAGGTTATTGCTGCCAAAGGAGGGTCAATCAGTTATTAAAACCAAGGGTTTACATATTTTTTTCCACCGTGCACTGTGAATGTTTAGACATCGTGTTTAATAAAAACATGAACATTTGTAATTGTTTGTGTGTTCACTTCTCAACTGAGGACCTTATACTTATTGACTCAAGACACTTCAGCTTTTCATTTTTTATTAATTTGTAAAACTTTCTAAAAAAAGAATTCCCCTTTGACATTATGGGTTATTGTGTGTAGACCAGTGACACAAAATCTCAGGCTGTAACACAACAAAATGTGGAAAAAGTCTATATGGGTATAGATACTTTCTGAAGGCATTGTATTTTCAAGCATGCTGGTGGCTGCATCATGTAATGGGTATGCTTGTCACTGGCAAGGATTAGGGAGTTTTTTGGGATAAAAAGAAACAGAGTAAAGCCAAGCACAGGCAAAGTCCTAGATGAAAAACTGGTTCGGTCTGCTTTCCAACAGACACTGGGAGACAAATTCATCTTTCAACAGGACAATAACCTAAAACAGAAGGTCAAATATACACTGGAGTTGCATACCAAGATGACATTGAATGTTCCTGAATGGCCTAGTTATAGTTTTGACTTAAATTGTCTTGAAAATCTAAGGCAAGACTTGAAAAAGGCTGTCTAGCAATGATCAACAACCAACTTGACAGATCTAGAATCATTTAAAAAAGAATAATGTGCAAATATTGTAGAATCCAGGTGTGCAAATCTGTACAATCCAGGTGTCCAGGCTGTAACACAACAAAATGTGGAATAATAATTAAATGGTATGAATACTTTCTGAAGGCACTGTACACAAAGTAAACATTTAACTGAACTATTAACATTACATTCAGTACATATTGTTCCCTTCACGTGACTGCTTGCTCTATACTGAGTCTGTGAGGCTGGTTTAGCCACTGTGATTCTGCTATCAACTGTGGTTGTGTGGTGCCCCTGCTTCCAAATCACTTCTCTCAATGTGGGACTGCTGTTTGTTTTATGTTTCATAATAATCGAGCTAGCCAGATAATTTAACAGGCAAAAATGACCTAAAACTAATTATATGCAATGTAGATGTCAATTTTTTTGTAGCTATCTAGCTAGCTAACTAGAGTGGGTGTTTTAGGCAGTTACATATGCCAAAATTAACACAGAATGTCTTTGTTAAGGTATCAAGATAATATGTTGTAGTCAGGCAACATATGATATGTGAATAGGAAACATTTTAATCCGAAGTCTGAGTTTTTAATTTCTCTTGCTTCAACTCAAATAATGCCATTGATTTCAATAAATTGTACATCATTTTTTATGTGGTTGCGTCATATTTTCTGTTAATACATTCAGTTTAATGTTGCATTGATGCATGTGAGCGGCAGGTCGCCTAGGGGTCAGAGCGTTGGGCCAGTAACTGAAGGGTTGCTAGATCGAATCCCCGAGCTGACAAGGTAAAAAAATCTGTCATTCTGCCCCTGAACTAAGCCTAGGAACAGTGGGTTAAATGCTGTCATTGTAAATAAGAATTTGTCCTTAACTGATTTGCCTAGTTAAATAAAGAATGCTTAAAAATATGTACAAACGGAGTACGTGTCCTCTGTGCTCTGTTTTGCATAGTTTGATTTGGACTCATATTCTGAACCCCCCCGGTGCTCCGATTTGTGTACTCAGAGCATGGTAATATCTGAGCATGGTAATATGCATTTTGATAGAAAACCATACTAGCTGTTCTGCCAACTCGGCAACAGTCAGTATATTCAATGTCCTTGTCTAATGAGTCACTCACCTCAGTGTTCTCCTGCTCAACAGCGTGAACATGTCTCTTTTTCTTTCGTTGGAATTTTCTCTGATCTCATTCAAGGAAAGGAAGAGGAGAAGGAGGAGTAGAAGGAGAAAGAAGAGAGAAAAAGGAGAAAAAGAAGGAGGAGGAGATAGAGAAGGGAGAGGGTAGCACTCCAGTAGGAGAGTCCATGACCCTTCCTCGTCGCTATGATCATTAACCACCTAGATGCTTCTTCTGACATTCTCCCTTTCACCAGCAAAATCCTCTGGCATTCTTGCTTCAGGTGGCCATTCCAATTAATACACTAAGGCTAAGTTCCAATTTCAATTCCCCCTTTCTCACTCCCCCTCCTGCTTCAGGTCCATAACTACACTAGGGCTGAGTTCCAATTCCTCTTTTCTCAGTACCCCTAAAGGATTTAGAATGGGGTTGCAGTTGTTTCCACCATATGTTGCGGGCGTTCCATTAAAATGTGCACTCCTCTTCATGCATTTAAAAGGACTGTATTGGAAAGGGAAAGGGTGTTTCGACTAGGCTATATTCCTTACATCATTCCATTCCTTTTAAATATATGAGGGGGAGTGAGTAAGTGGAAACTAAGAGAAAAAGAGAATTGACAATAACTACCTGTTCAGAGTGAGCCTGTGAATCCTCTGATTAACTATAACTACCTGTTCAGAGTGAGCCTGTGAATCCTCTGATTAACTATAACTACCTGTTCAGAGTGAGGCTGTGAATCGTCTGTCTGGCTTTGACAGTTGCACTTGGAAGAAAAAAACAAGAGAAATAATCCATCGAACAGATGACTACCTACACACTGCTTGACCTGCAATTGGAAACAACAGAGGCGATGTTCAATTCAGTTATGCTTGCGATATTGGAAACAATAGAGGCTACGTCAACTTCAGTTATCCTGGTGACATTGCAATTATTCATTGCAATAATTTGTTCATATAAACTCAGCAAAAAAAGAAACGTCTCTTTTTCAGGACCCTGTCTTTCAAAGATAATTCGTAAAAATCCAAATAACTTCACAGATCTTCAATGTAAAGGGTTTAAACACTGCTTCCCATGCTTGTTCAATGAACCATAAACAATTAATGAACACTCACCCGTGGAACGGTCGTTAAGACACTAACAGCTTACAGACGGTAGGCAATTAAGGTCACAGTTATGAAAACTTAGGACACTAAGGAGGCCTTTCTACTGACTCTGAAAAAGACCAAAAGAAAGATGCCCAGGGTCCCTGCTCATCTGCATGAACGTGCCTTAGGCATGCTGCAAGGAGGCATGAGGACTGCAGATGTGGCCAGGGCAATAAATTGCAATGTCCGTACTGTGAGATGCCAAAGACAGCACTATAGGGAGACAGGACGGACAGCTGATCGTCCTCGCAGTGGCAGACCACGTGTAACAGCATCTGCATAGGATCGGTACATCCGAACATCACACCTGCGGGACAGACACAAGATGGTAACAACAACTGCCTGAGTTACACCAGGAAGACACAATCCCTCCATCAGTGCTCAGACGGTCCGCAATAGGCTGAGAGAGGCTGGACTGAGGGTTTGTAGGCCTGTCGTAAGGCAGGTCCTCACCAGACATCACCGGCACCCACCGTCGCTGGACCAGACAGGACTGGCAAAAAGTACTCTTCACTGACAAGTACAGGTTTTTTCTCACCAGGGGTGATGGTCAGATTCGCGTTTATTGTCGAAGGAATGAGTGTTACACCGAGGCCTGTACTCTGGAGCGGGATTGATTTGGAGGTGGAGGGTCCATCATGGTCTGGGGCTATATGTCACAGCATCATCAGACTGAGCTTGTTGTCATTGCTGGCAATCTCAACACTGTGCATTACAGGGAAGACATCCTCCTCCCACATGTGGTACCCTTCCTGCAGGCTCATCCTGACATGACCCTCCAGCATGACAATGCCACCAGCCATACTGCTCGTTCTGTGCGTGATTTCCTGCAAGGCAGGGATGTCAGTGTTCTGCCATGGCCAGCGGATAGCCCGGATCTCAATCCCATTGAGCACGTCTGGGACCTGTTGGATCGGAGGGTGAGGGATAGGGCCATTCCCCCCAGAAATGTTTGGAACTTGCAGGTGCCTTGGTGGAAGAGTGGGGTAACATCTCACAGCAATAACTGGCAAATCTGGTGCAGTCCATGAGGAGGAGATGCGTTCCAGTAGTTAATGCAGCTGGTGGCCACAACAGATACTGACTGTTACTTTTGATTTTGACCCCCCTTAGTTCAGGGACACAATATTCCATTTATGTTAGTCACATGTCTGTGGAACTTGTTCAGTTTATATCTCTGTTGTTGAATCTTGTTTTGTTCATACAAATATTTACACGTGTTAAGTTTGCTGAAAATAAACTCAGTTGACAGTGAGAGGACGTTTATTTTTTTGCTGAGTTAATCAACATTTCTCATGTGGTGATATACTATAGCTGGGGAACATTTGACACTGTCCTTTTCAATATAATATTAGTTAAAAACACAACTGTGGTGCAGTTTAAGCTTTGATCCAGTCTACTAGGAATGAGAGTGGACTGCTGATTGAGTCTCAAAGTGAAACTGTGACAAATCTGCCCATTGTATGTCATAGTCCCATCTAGCTACAGCAGTGTAGCTCTGCCCACGGCTGAGGTAATACATTAGTGGTTCTGATTGATGTGCTGGTAAAGTTTCAGCACACAAAAAACAGAAATGGAGAGCAAAGAGAAAGAGAAACACAAATACTACAACCATAATTAATATCCTTGAGTATAGCAGGCTAGCTTCTTCTGCCTCAGTATAGCAGGCTAGCTTCTTCTGCTCCTTTGAGTATAGCAGGCTAGCTTCTTCTGCTCATCCTTGAGTATAGCAGGCTAGCTTCTTCTGCTGCTGCCTGAGTATAGCAGTCTAGCTTCTTCTGTTCATCTTTGAGTATAGCAGGCTAGCTTCTTCTGCTGCAGCCTGAGTATAGCAGGCTAGCTTCTTCTGCTTCTCCCTGAGTATAGCAGTCTAGCTTCTTCTGCTCATCTTTGAGTACAGCAGGTTGACTTCTTCTGCTTCTGCCTGTGTATAGCAGGCTAGCTTCTTCTGCCTGAGTATCGCAGGCTAGCTTCTTCTGCTCCTGCCTGAGTATAGCATGCTAACTTCTTCTGCCGCTGCGTGAGTATAGCATTCTAGCTTCTACTGCTGCTGCCTGCTGCTGCCTATTCAGCATAACTGCTTCAAAAAGCCTAAACTTTTCACTGTAAGCAAAGGACAGAGAGTAACAGAGAGAGGGGGAGAGAGAGAGAGACAGAGAATGACAGAGAGAGAAAGAGACAGAGGGAGAGAGAGTCCTCCAACCATTGCCATCTCCATTTCGCAGCAGGCTGAGCAGCAGTCGTGGAGGTAGGTAGCTGGCTGCTGTGCCCGACTGCCCAGGCTCCTGTCCCCCACACCCAGCCTCTCCTTTATCTCTCTCCTCTCCTCTCTTTCTCCTCTCCTCCTGTCGGACAGATTAATGGTGCCCATCCCTCCATCCTAGGGCCTGCTCGTCTGGTCGAAAAGCTGCCTGATGGGCTGATGATGAGCAGTAAGTCTCATCCAGACAGGCCCACCCATCTCTCTCTTTGTCTATCCATCACTTCTCTCTCTCTGCGCTCTTTCTCACCCTTTTTCTCTTTCCTTTATCTCTTTGTCTCTCTCTCTCTCTCTCTCTCTCTCTCTCTCTCTCTCTCTATCCATCTATCTCTCTCTCTCTCTCTATCCATCTATCTCTCTGTCTCTCTCTCGTACTCTCTCTCTATCCATCTATCTCTCTGTCTCTCTCTCGTACTCTCTCTCTATCCATCTATCTCTCTGTCTCTCTCTCGTCCCCTCTCTCTATCCATCTATCTCTCTGTCTCTCTCTCGTCCCCTCTCTCTATCCATCTATCTCTCTGTCTCTCTCTCGTCCCCTCTCTCTATCCATCTATCTTTCTGTCTCTCTCTCGTCCCCTCTCTCTATCCATCTATCTCTCTGTCTCTCTCTCGTCCCCTCTCTCTATCCATCTGTCTCTCTGTCTCTCTCTCGTCCCCTCTCACTGTCTATCTGTCTATCTGATTCAATTCAAGGGGCCTTATTGGCATGGGAAACATATGTTAACATTGCCAAAGCAAGTGAAATAGAAAATAAACAAAAGTGAAATTAACAATAAAAATGAACAGTAACATTACACACACAGAATATATACAGTGTTGTAACAATGTACAAATGGTTAAAGTACAAAAGTGAAATTAAATAAACACAAATATGGGTTGTATTTACAATGGTGTTTGTTCTCCCTTTTCTTGTGGCAACAGGTCACACATTTTGCAGCTGTGTTGGCACACTGTGGTATTTCACCCAGTAGATCGGGTTTGTTTTCAAATTCTTTGTGGATCTGTGTAATCTCTCTCTCTCTCTCTCTCTCTCTCGCTCAAACACACACATACTAGTGTGTTTCTTCATGATCCAATATGTCAATTTTTTGTATTTTGATTGTCACATGTGTTGAGCAGATGATACTGCGAGTGTGTTGAAATACTTGTGCTTCCAGTTCCGACAGTGGAGCAATATCTAACAAGTAACAATTTCACAACAAATATCCAATACTCCCAATACACCAAATACACCCAATACACACATATCTAAGTAAAGGAATGGAATTAAGAATATATAAATGTATGGACGAGCAATGTCAGAGCTGCATAGATTGAGATACAGTAGAATAATATAGAATACAGTATATACATATGAGATGAATAATGCAAGATATATAAACATTATTAAAGTGACATTATTAAAGTGTGAGGTGTATACTTTTGTTTCAACGTAGATTTTGATTAGGACCGCCCAAAAACAATGTGTGTGACCCTGATTTAACCAACTGCAGTAAAAGGTTGTTAACCTAACTAACCATTCAGCCTATTCAGTCAATGACTCTGCTGGTTTGCTGTATCGTACCACTTTGTGGAATAGAAACAAGTCCTGTCCTCAATTAAAAAACCTTTTACCTAGTTCCTGCATCCAAGGTTGTTGCTCTGGCTCATTTAAAACTACAAAACTTGATGGTCCTAAGAGAAGTATGTGAAAAATAAACAATAAAAAATTAACAGTAAGCATTACACTCACAGAAGTTCCAAAAGAATAGAGACATTTCAAATGTCATATTATGTCTATATACAGTGTTGTAACGATGTGCAAATAGTTCAAGTACAAAGGGTAAATAGATATGGGTTGTATTTACAATGATGTTTGTTCTTCACAGGTTGCCCTTTTCTTGAGAAAACAGGTAACAAATCTTGCTG
This sequence comes from Salvelinus namaycush, assembly GCF_016432855.1. Taxonomy (NCBI): domain Eukaryota; kingdom Metazoa; phylum Chordata; class Actinopteri; order Salmoniformes; family Salmonidae; genus Salvelinus; species Salvelinus namaycush. The sequence continues at coordinate 55,500,362 of NC_052326.1, read as the reverse complement.
CTGTGATTGTAATCTTGAAATCTTTCTGGATCTGTGTAATCTGATGGAAATATATGTCTCTAATATGGTCATACATTTGGCAGGTTAGGATGCAGGTTAGGAAGTGCAGGTCAGTTTCCACCTCATTTTGTGGGCAGTGTGCACAAAGCCTGTCTCGAGAGCCAGGTCTGCCTACAGCAGCCTTTCTCAATAGCAAGGCTATGCTCACTGAATCTGTAAATAGTCAAATCTTTCCTTATTTTTCGGTGAGTCACAGTGGTCAGGTATTCTGCCACTGTGTACTGTCTGTTTAGGGCCAAATATCTTTCCAGTTTGCTCTGTTTTTTGGTAAGTTCTTTCCAAAGTTTTAACCTCTACGGGATCTGTCAACCCCCCCACACTGTCCAATTTACAGTAGCTATTACAGTGAAATAATACCATGCTATTGTTTGAGGAGAGTGCACAATTATGATCTTGAACATTTATTAACTTCTCTAGGATAGGGGGCAGCATTTTCACTTTTGGATGAATAGCGTGCCCATTTTCAACTTCCTTCTACTCATCCCCAGAATATAAGATACGCATATTATTAGTAGATTCGGATAGAAAACACTCTGAAGTTTCTAAAACTGTTTGAATCATGTCTGTGAGTATAACAGAACTTATGTAACAGGCAAAACCCCGAGGACAAACCATTCAGATTTTTTTTTTTTTAAGTCACTGTCTGTTCAATGAGGTTTCATTGGGATATTAGATTTCTAATCAACCTGTTTGCAGTTCCTACCGCTTCCACTGGATGTCACCAGTCTTTGGAAATTGGTTGAGGTTATTCCTTTGTGTAATGAAGAAGTACGGCCATCTTGAACGAGGGTCATTTGAAGTGTACTTTTTGAGAGAGGCGCATGACTCTAAAAGCAGCGTCAGTTTGTTTTCTTCCTGTATTGAACACAGATAGTCCCGTCTATAATTTGATCGATTATTAACGTTTAAAAATACCTACAGTTGTATTACAAAAGTAGTTTGAAATGTTTTGGCAAAGTTTACACGTAACTATTGAGATATTTTGTAGTGACGTTGCGCAAATTGGAAGATGTTTTTTTCTGGATCAAACGCGCCAAATAAATGGACATTTTGTATATATGGGGACGGAATTAATTGAACAAAGGACCATTTGTGATGTTTATGGGACATATTGGAGTGCCAACAAAAGAAGCTCGTCAAAGGTAAGGCATGATTTATATTTTATTTGTGCGTTTTGTGTTGTGCCTGCAGGGTTGAAATATGCTACACTCTCTTTGTTTACTGTTGTGCTATCATCAGATAATAGCATTACCTTTTACCAGATCTAATGTGTAATATTCTCCTTCATTAATTTCACAATTCCACAAACATCAAAGTGTTTCCTTTCAAATGGTATCAATAATATGTATTTCCTTGCTTCAGGTCCTGAGCTACAGGCAGTTAGATTTGGGTATGTCATTTTAGGCGAAAATTGAAAAAAAGGGTCCGATCCTTAACAGGTTTAAACAGCTCTTTTCTGGATTTTTTAAATTAGCATGTGTCGGCCTAATTCAGCTCTGCATGCATTATTTGGAGTTCTACGTTGTACACGGAGGATGTTTTTGCAGAATTCTACATGTAGAATCTCAATTTGGTATTTGTACCATATTGTGAAAATCTTGGTTGGTGAGCGGACCCCCAGACCTCATAACCATAAAGGGAAAAGGGTTCTATAACTGAATCAAGTATTTTTTATGCCAGATCTTAACTGGGATGTCAAATGTTTTGTTTATTTTGATGGCGTAGAATACCCTTCTTGCCTTGTCTCAGATCTTTCACTGCTTTGTAGAAGTTACGTGTTGTGCTGATGTTTAGGCCGAGGTAGGTTTAGTTTTGTGTGTGCTAGGGCAATAGATGGAATTTGCATTTGTGGTCCTGGCAACTTGATCTTTTTTGGAACACCATTATTTTTGTCTTACTGAAGATCTAGGTGCTGCTGTAGGCCTTCATTGGTTGGGGACAGAAGCACCAGATCATCAGTAAACAGTAGACATGTAACTTCAGATTCTAGTAAGGTGAGTCCGGGTGCTGCAGACTTTTCTAGTTGCCCTCGCCAATTCGTTGATATATGTTCAAAAGGGTGGGGCTCAAGCTGCATCCCTGTCTCACCCCACGGCCCTTTGGAAATACATTTATTTCAATTTTAACTGTGAACTTGTTGTTTGTTTCGATTTAATAATGTTGTATGGCTCTCTGTCTCTCTTTGAATGAGCCTCGCACTCTCTCTAAGAAATGTTCAAGTAATATTTAGGTGACTATGTGTGTATGACATCAACCATTTAAGTAAACAAAAATTAGACCCTTCCACCAAATACCAAAAAATTATAAGTGTTCATATAACATAATTTCAGCTACTACCCACATACAAAAAATTGAAGATGACTAAATTGGCCCCTTGAAACACATGGCCCCGTGGAACATGGCCCCGTGTTGACTAGTGTGGCTATTCAGCAGTCTGATGATCTGGGAGTAGAAGTTATTGACCAGTCTGACAGTTTTTTTTGCCATGATTCTCCTATACTGCCCGCCTCTGAGTAATGATAGCGGGAGGAACAGGCCAAGCCTCAGGTGACTGATGTCCTTGATGATCTCCTTGGCCATCCTGCGACACCTGGTGTTGTAGGTGTCCTGGAGGGCAGGCAGTATGCACCCAATGGTGTGTTCGGCTGAGCGTACCACCTTCTATAGTGCCTCGCGGTCAGCGGCGGTGGATTTGCCATACCGATAGTATGCTCTCCATGTTACACTTTGAGGGCCCTCTGGGACAGGCCCGAAATTCGTCAGCCTCCTGAGGTTGAAGATTCACTGTCATACCTTCTTCACCATTGCGTCCGTGTGGTTTGAACATTTCAGCTTCTCAGAGATGTGTTTTTGACCATCTACACGACGACCCCGAGGATGGGGACGTGCCCAGCCTGGTTGCTCCTGAAGTCCAAAATCAGCTACTTTGTTTTGCTGAGAGGATAGGTTGCATCAGTCCGTGAGCTTAGAGGGCACTACGGTGCTGTAGTCAATGAACAGCATTCTCATATACGCATTCCTTTGGTCCAGGTGGGTGATTGCAATAGTGATTGTGTGGTCCATGTATCTGTCGGGGCAGTAGGTGAATAGGAGAGGGTAGAATGTGTCAGGGAGGGAGAATTTGATGTGGTCTTTGACTAGCCTCTTGAAGCACTTCATGATGATGGAATTGAGTGCTACGTGTCAGTAGTCATTCAGTTCAGTTGCTTACCTTTTCTTGGGACATGGGCATGATAGTGGACATCTTGAAGCAGATGGGAATAACGGCCTGAGCTAGATAGAGTTTGAACATGTCTGAAAACATAACAGCTCGCTGGTCTACACATGCTCTGAAGGCCGTGGCTAGGGATGCCATCTGAGCCAGCAGCCTGCGAGGCATAAAACACCGCTTCATTTTTACAGTAGCCAACTGCTTTGCAATACCCCTATTTCTGATGATTTGTCCTAGCTATGGATGCTGTTCTATGTACTGTACATACATGCAATACATAGTTGGTTACTGTAAAAACGTAGCTTAGTGTTATATGCCATTCCTGCCCCAATCACCATTGTCCATGATCACCTTTTCTATAGAAAATTATAAACTGGGTGGTTCGAGCCCAGAATGCTGTTTGGCACAGGGTGTTAGCACTCTATGTTCAAGGTTTCAGGCTTGTTTCTTCCAAAACAAGTAAGAAATATGAGTTCAGTACTGGGACACACTATTGGAAATTCGTGTTTGGGTGCGAGATGAAGACAGAACACACCTGCTAATATCAGTTTCCTATTGAACATACTTCTTTCCAAATAAAATATTATAGTTTGATTACATTTTAGGGTATCTGAGGAGTCAATAGAAACATATTTTGACTGTTTTAACAAAGTTTAGTGGTAGATTTTTGGATTCCTTTTTCTGCATGTTGAACGAGTGGATTACTCAAATCGGTGGCACCAACTAAACAGATTTTTTTGTGATATAAATAAGGATTTTATCTAACAAAACGACCCTACATGTTATATCTGGGACCCTTTGGATGGCAAATCAGAGGAAGATATTCAAAAAGTACGTGAATATTTAATCGTTATTTGTGAATTTATGAAACCTGTGCCGGTGGAAAAATATTTTGGGGTGGTGCGCCGTCCTCAAACAAAAACATGGCATGCTTTCACTGTAATGGCTACTGTAAATTGGACAGTGCAGTTAGATTAACTTGAATATAAGATATTAACTGATATAAGACAATGGATGTACAATTGAAGTCGGAAGTTTACAAAAACTACTTTTTCAACCACTCCATTTTTTTGTTAATAAACTATAGTTTTGGCAAGTCGGTTAGGATCGGTTAGGATGTCGGTTAGGGTCGGCAAGTCGGTTACGATGTCGGTTAGGACATCTTCTTTGTGCATGACACAAGTAATTTTTTCAACAATTGTTTACAGACAGAGTATTTCACTTATAATTCACTGTCACAATTCCAGTGGGTCAGAAGTTGACATACACTAAGTTGAGTGTGCCTTTAAACAGCTTGGAAAATTCCAGAAAATTGTGTCATGGCTTTAGAAGCTTCTGATAGGCTAATTGACATAATTCGAGTCAGTTGGAGGTGTACCTGTGGATGTATTTCAAGGCCTACCTTCAAACTCAGTGCCTCTTTGCTTGACATCATGGGAAAATCAAAAGAAATCAGCCAAGACCTCTACAAGTCTGGTTCATCCTTGGGAATAATTTCCAAAAGCCTGAAGGTACCACATTCATCTGTACAAACAATAGTATGGAAGTATAACACCATGGGACCACGCAGCCGTCATACCGCTCAGGAAAGAGACGCGTTCTGTCTCCTATAGATGAACGTACTTTGCTGTGAAAAGGGCAAATCAATCCCATAACAACAGCAAAGGACCTTGTGAAGATGCTGGAGGAAACAGATACAAAAGTAACTATATCCATAGTAAAACGAGTCCTATATCGACATAACCTGAAAGGCCGCTCAGCAAGGAAGAAGCCACTGCTCAAACCGCCATAAAAAAAGCCAGACTACGGTTTGCAACTGCACATGGTGACAATGATCGTACTTTTTGGAGAAATGTCCTCTGGTCTGATGAAACAAAAATAGAACTGTTTGGCCATAATGATCGTCGTTATGTTTGGAGGGAAAAGGGGGAGGCTTGCAAGCCGAAGAACACCATCCCAACCGTTAACCACAGGGGTGGCAGCATTGTTGTGGGTGTGCTCTCCTGCCGGAGGGACTGGTGCACTTCACAAAATAGATGGCATCATGAGGCAGGAAAATTATGTGGATATATTGAAGCAACATCTCAAGACATCAGTCAGGAAGTTAAAGCTTGGTCGCAAATGGGTCTTCAAATGGACAATGACCCCAAGCATACTTCCAAAGTTGTGGCAAAATGGCTTAAGGACAACAAAGTCAAGGTATTGGAGTGGCCATCACAAAGCCCTGACCTCAATCCTACAGAAACTTTGTGGGCAGAACTGAAAAAGCGTGTGTGAGCAAGGAGGCCTACAAACCTGAATCAGTTATACCAGCTCTGTCAGGAGGAATGGACCAAAATTGACCCAACTTGTTGTGGGATGCTTGTGGAAGGCTACCCAAAACATTTAACCCAAGTTAAACAATTTAAAGACAATGCTACCAAATACTAATTGAGTGTATGTAAACTTCTGACCCACTGGGAATGTGATGAAAGAAATAAAAGCTGAAATAAATAATTCTCTCAACTATTATTCTGACATTTCACATTCTTAAAATAAAGTGGTGATCCTAAGACAGGGATTTTTTACTATGATTAAATGTCAGGAATTGTGAAAAACTGAGTTTAAATGTATTTAGCTGAGGTGTATGTAAACTTACGACTTCAACTGTACCTACATATTTAATATCCATAATTCTTATGATTATTTATTTGAATTGTTCCAGTTTCACTTGAAGTTGTCCCGCTAGTGGGACACGTTGCCCTAAGAAGTTTTTAAGGTGGAAAAGTGTGAGTTCCATCGCTCCAACATTCCATTTCTGGGCATTCCCGCTGGGAGCATCAAGATGGATCCCAAGAAGGTGAAAGCGGTGGTGGATTGGCCTCAGCCTATGTCCAGTGTGCAGCTGCAATGCTTTCTGGGGTTCGCCAACTTTTTTCGCCACTTTATCCGGGGTTACAGCAACCTAGCCTTCCCACTGTCTGCCCTCACCTCTACCAAGGTTCCAATCATGTGGTCCACTGCCGTGGAACGGGTGTTCCGGGACCTTAAACCCCGCTTCACCACAGCTCCGATCCCAGTTCATCCGGAAACTTCCCATCAGTTCATAGTGTAGGCCGATGCTTCGGATGTCGAACTGGGGGATGTTCTGTCCGAACCTTCTGCCCTGGACCTTAAGCTGCATCCCTGCGCATCCCTGTTTCCGGCGCCTTAGTCATACCTGGAGGAGAGCCCGTTCGGCCCTCCTCAAGACCATCTCCAGGTATCTACGACAAGTGGATCGCCATCGGACTACGGCTCCCTAGTATCGTCTCGTGCAGAAGGTATGGCTACACACCCAGGATCATCCGCTGCGCTTGGAATCCCGCAAACTCTCCCCCCGGATTATCGGCCCATTCCCCATATCCAAGATCATTAGCCCCTCTCCTGTTCGTCTTCTGTTGCCCCGGAGCCTTCGTATACATCCCACCTTTCATGTGTCCAGAGTCAAACCCATGTCTCAGCCTTTTATCTCCCGTGTCTCAGCTCCTGCTTTTTCCAGTTTCTCTTTTCTCTCCCTCCTGGTTTTGACCCATGCGTGTCCTGACTCCGAGCCTGCCTGCCTGCCCCTGACCCTGAGCCTGCCTGCCGACCTGTACCTTTGCCCCCCTCTGGATTACCGACCCCGTTCTTACCCTGACCCTGAGCCTGCCTGCCGTCCGGTACTGTTCCTCCACCTCTGGTTTACTGACCTGCCTTGACTGCCTTAACTTGTCTTTTGCCTGCCCTGTTGCCTGCCCTGTTGGGATATTAAACTATTGTTTATTCGACGTGGTCTGCATCTGGGTCTTACCTTCATACCTGATAATATTGTTATATACAGTACAACCCAGGTAATTCAGCAGTGCATTGTACACTTCACTATAATTCTGAATGGTGGTGCGGTAGTTCCCCTTTGTTCTGTTGAAGCACAATGGCTGATGGAGAAGGATGATGTAGTATTTACAGCCACATCCATATCTGATTTGGTTTTACCTTCCAAAAAAAGTGATGTCATATTGATTCATTTATGAGGAAAAAATATTGAAATATAGTGTTCAACAGTTATCAAACTATAAACATTAACTACGCACTACATCGTTTGGGTTCAGGAGATGTCTGTTTTGAACAATTTCATTAAGTGATAGATAATTATGTTGTTAAAAAATGACAATAAATTCATATTAAAAAAAATGAATATTGCATTTTCAAAAGCAGATACTTAGATTGGATGTGTATCCACATTGAAAGAGTGACTTACTGCACTGACTGTTAATTTGTTTGTTGTACTCAGTCAATTGAAAATGTGGTTAGTTTTAAAACATGAGACATTTTTTATGATCTGTTTAGATTAGAGTTTAGAAAATGTTCCACATACTGCACCAAAGTTATAAAAAATATATATGTTTATGGAGAAAAACCTTTATTAAAAAGAAAGAGATTATACTTCCCCTGTTCCATTGCTGAATAAACTTTGCTACCAGCGAATATGTGAAAGGGGGCATTGTCTTAAATCAGATTCCGCCTTAACTGATCTGTCTCGTCTCTCGCAAAGGGTAATGGGATAGATCAAAGTAGCCCGGCTACAATGGGCTACCATGATATTACCTAGGTGACATCACTTCTGAACTCCATTTCTGACTCAAAACTATCTGAAATCATGTAAGCTAATTCTGGGGCTGCATGTATACAATTTCAGTGTAATTTAAACAGGCTAAGCAAGCTTTTTATGTCAGTGAAAGAAGAGCTAGATTATTAGCTAGCTGTGTATGTCAGTAAGATAGCTAGCTACAATAGTTAGCTACACAGCTGACCAAGACACTGCACTGGCGACCATTGTCCTAGCAGGAGTTTGTTTCCCTCCCAATAGCAAGCTATTAAATCACTGTCACAACATTTGTAATAATTTAGCTAGCTAGTTATTCTGCCTATTTCATGGAGAATCATACGAGAGCGCAGTGATATAAAAAATTAGGAACTACGTTTTCGTTTTTTGAATTGCGGACGCTCAATATTCTAATTTTAATATGAGTTCCACGTCCTACAAGACAGATTTGAAGGAGTGACACCATCTGACGTGAGACAATGGAAAAGTGGAGGAAGAGATTGCTAACATATTTCATATTACCTCAGATTTTCTACCATATTAACTGCACTTCCAACGATGGTGGGGCCATCGAGAGCCCATCACATACACACACAATCACACGCATGCACACACAAACACACTCTCACATGCATGCACACACAAACACACACACACACACACACACACACACACACACACACACACACACACACACACACACACACACACACACACACACACACACACACACACACACACACACACACACACACCACACAAACTCTGCCCATTGTGACACATTGATGATGTATATGTCCTGTCATGGTATTATTTATATGGTAAAGGGTAAATTGTATCTGGATTACATGAAGCACCTCTCCTGACACCAGACCACCCTGCAGCTGTCTCTGTGTATTTATATTACCCTCTCTCACACGGCAAACAAATGTAACACTGAACAGATTAAACAAATAGCCATATTGATCACTAAGTAATGGAATCTTATCCGGTAATCTCCTTGGCTTTCCACAACAAAGGTTTAATTTCCTTTCTCCGCTCCCACAGAGTCATTCATAATATCTGGGATGGTAATGCTTCTGAAATTGTAATGTAGAGAAGGTAACGTATCTGAAATCGTAATGTAGAGATGGTAATGTATCTGAAATTGTACTGTAGAGATGGTAACGTATCTGAAATTGTACTGTAGAGATGGTAACGTATCGGAAATTGTAATGTAGAAATGGTAATTCATCTAAAATAACAATAACTGCTACAATAATTCCCTCCCCTCTGATCTTCTCTTCCAATGGGTTTTGAGAAGGAGGTGAGGAGAGAGGAAGCGAGGAGTATGCAATTGAGATTCTTCCTGAGACTCCAAATCCTTCACACATACACGCACACACGCACACATGCGGTCTCGACCCTGCCCTGTGCAACTGGGTACTGGACTTCCTGACGGGCCGCCCCCCAGGTGGTGAGGGTAGGTAACAACATCTCCACCCCGCTGATCCTCAACACTGGGGCCCCACAAGGGTGCGTTCTGAGCCCTCTCCTGTACTCCCTGTTCACCCACGACTGCGTGGCCATGCACGCCTCCAACTCAATAATCAAGTTTGCGGACGACACTACAGTGGTAGGCTTAATTACCAACATAGACGAGACGGCCTACAGGGAGGAGGTGAGGGCCCTCGGAGTGTGGTGTCAGGAAAATAACCTCACGCTCAACGTCAACAAAACAAAGGAGATGATTGTGGACTTCAGGAAACAGCAGAGGGAGCATCCCCCTATCCACATCGACTGGACAGTAGTGGAGAGGGTAGTAAGTTTTAAGTTCCTCGGGGGTACACATCACGGACAAACTGAATTGGTCCACCCACACAGACAGCGTTGTGAGGAAGGCGCAGCAGCGCCTCTTCAACCTCAGGAGGCTGAAGAAATTCGGCTAGTCACCAAAACCACTCACAAACTTCTACAGATGCACAATCGAGAGCATCCTGTCGGGCTGTATCACCGCCTGGTACGGCAACTGCTCCGCCCACAACCGTAAGGCTCTCCAGAGGGTAGTGAGGTCTGCACAACACATCACTGGGGGCAATCTACCTGCCCTCCAGGACACCTACACCACCCGATGTCACAGGAAGGCCATAAAGATCATAAAGGACAACAACCACCCGAGCCACTGCCTGTTCACCCCGCTATCATCCAGAAGGCGAGGTCAGTACAGGTGTATCAAAGCAGGGACCGAGCGACTGAAAAACAGCTTCTATCTCAAGGCCAACAGACTGTTAAACAGCCACCACTAACATCGAGTGGCTGCTGCCAACATACTGACTCAACTCCAGCTCACTTTAATAATGGAAATTGATGGAAATTGATCAAAAATGTATCATTAGCCACTTTAAACAATGCCACTTAATATAATGTATATGTATATACTCTACTCTATATCATCTTCTGCATCTTGCCATCTTTATGTAATACATGTATCACTAGCCACTTTAAACTATGCACTTTTATGTTTATATACCCTACATTACTCATCTCATATGTATATACTGTACTCGATGCCATCTACTGCATCTTGCCTATGCCGTTCTGTACCATCACTCATTCATATATCTTTATGTACATATTCTTTATCCCTTTACACTTGTGTGTATAAGGTAGTAGTTGTGGAATTGTTAGGTTAGATTACTCGTTGGTTATTACTGCATTGTCGGAACTAGAAGCACAAGCATTTCGCTACACTCGCATTAACATCTGCTAACCATGTGTATGTGACAAATAAAATTTGATTTGATTTGATGCACACACACACACACGCACCCACGCACCCATGCACACACCCACCCACACACACTCACACACAAGCACATACACACTGATTGGCCAGCTCCCCAGACAGATGTTACAGGCCGTTGTACCAGGCCGACATTAGTTACACTAAGCCCAAAAGCCTCAGCCGATAAGAGATGGAACGTTTTTTTTCTATGTTCTGAAGATTCGCATGTCTAATCCTAAACAAATCCATTCATATTCAGCCCTGTTTGAGCCAGCCAGCACGATACCATGCCTGCTGTCTCCTCTCTCTGTCCTCTCTCTCTAGGACCCTTCAGAGCCAGCACAGAGCTATATAGAAGCAATGGTGAGTTAGTGGAAAGCTGGGTAGAGGCTGTATTGACTCTGTGAATATGAATGGGGGCCTCCCACAGGGAAGGAGGAACTGTTTTCACTATGCTATCTAACGTGTTGAAGACAGACAGACGAAGCGTTACATGATCACTGCGTAACCTTAACAACGCCAATGCAAAACAAAAACAAAATGCTCTAACTTTCTCGTTCTGGGTCTTGAAATTTATTTTGGGATATCTAGCTTTTTGTGGATATCTACAAGGATTCGATTAAATTCCATTTCAATTCCAATTCATTCATGAAGTACCCGGAAAATCGAATTATAATTATCTTCGATGCTTGTCAATCAGGAAAATGTGGATTGGAATCAGCTTTTTTTTAATGACTGGAATTGACCACAACCCTGATATCTCCTAGTCAACCCATGACACACAACCTCTAAGTGCCTGATAGCCAGGCAGGCAGGAAGGTGGAGTAAGGGTTAATACCCCAGCAGATGTGAACTAGGCCTTATTTCCTCCAGTTAACATGCCGCTGAGGCCTTATTTCCTCCAGTTAACGTGCGGCTAAAGGCTTATTTCCTCCAGTTAACATGCGGCTAAAGGCTTATTTCCTCCAGTTAACATGCGGCTAAAGGCTTATTTCCTCCAGTTAACATGCCGCTGAGGCCTTATTTCCTCCAGTTAACGTGCGGCTAAAGGCTTATTTCCTCCAGTTAACATGCCGCTAAAGCCTTATTTCCTCCAGATAACATGCGGCTAAAGCCTTATTTCCTCCAGTTACCATGCACTGTGGCTTATTTCCTCCAGTTAACATGCAGCTGAGGTCTTATTTCCTCCAGTTACCATGCAGCTGAGGCCTTATTTCCTCCAGTTACCATGCCGCTGAGGCCTTATTTCCTCCAGTTAACATGCGGATAAAGCCTTATTTCCTCCAGTTAACATGCGACTAAAGCCTTATTTCCTCCAGTTACCATGCAGCTGAGGTCTTATTTCCTCCAGTTACCATGCAGCTGAGGTCTTATTTCCTCCAGTTACCATGCAGCTGAGGCCTTATTTCCTCCAGTTACCATGCCGCTGAGGCCTTATTTCCTCCAGTTAACATGCGGATAAAGCCTTATTTCCTCCAGTTAACATGCGACTAAAGCCTTATTTCCTCCAGTTAACACGCAGCTTATTTCCTACTAATAAAGAGACGGTCAACCAGAAGAGCTAAACTCCTGACCAAATTCCCCAGGGACATAGTGCCACACTTCCATCTGCTGGGCTTCCTGTACTGTATGATAAACACACACACACACACACACACACACACACACACACACACACACACACACACACACACACACACACACACACACACACACACACACACACACACACACACACACACACACACACACACCACACAATACACACACCACATACACACACACACCACATACACACACACACACACACACACAATACACACACAGTATACACACCACTTCAAGAAAAAGGCCGGGGTCCCATCTGTTCATTTCTATTGATGTCCTTCTCTCCCCTCACAGCTAGGTCACACCAGATCCAATGAAGTATCTATTCGCCCAGGCCCCCAGGATGTCGGGAGATGTCTTCTACGCTGGCCACTAGGGACAACAGTGAGTGTTATTACCATCAAGTAGGCTAGTGGCGTGCTAGGACATTGTGGATGGGGATGGCGGATGGGCGTAAAGCCACGAGCTCCGGCTCCGAGCTAGGCACTCCTGTTATTTGATTTTTTTCCTATCTCAAACCTTAAATGGAATTAAGGCCTAAACTTTACTGTCAAAACTTGATGTTTCTCCCCTCCGCCGGTCAAACACTGAATACTAAAGTCAGACAATGAGATATTGTTGCCTCTTGTCCCCTCCTCTCCTCTTCTTCTCCCTGCTTCTCCCTCCCCTCCCACTCTCCTCTCCCTTTCTCCCCCTCTCCTCTTCCCCTGCAATCCCCCCTCACCTCTCCTTCTCTCCTCTCCTCTCCCCTCCCCCTACATTCCCCCTCACCTCTCCCACTCTCCTCTCCCTTTCTCCCCCTCTCCTCTCCCTCTCCTCTTCTTCTTCTGCTCCCCCCTCTCCCCTCCCACTCTCCTTCCCCTCTCCTCTTCCCCTGCAGTTCCCCCTCACCTCTCCCACTCTCCTCTCCCTTTCTCCCCCTCTCCTCTCCCTCTCCTCTTCTTCTTCTGCTCCCCCCTTCGCCCTCCCACTCTCCTCCCCCTCTCCTCTTCCTCTTCCCCTCCTCTATCCCCCTCTTCTCCCTTCTTCTCCTTGTTCCTCCCTCTCCTCTCCCTTCTCCTCTCCCCTCTCCTCTCCCCCTCTTCTCCCTGCTCCTTCCTCCCCTCTCCTCTCCCCATCTCCTCTCCCCTTTTTTCTCCTGCTCCTCCCTCTCCTCCCCCCCTCCCCTTCTATTCCCCGCTCCTCCTCTCTCCCTCCCCTCCCCCTCTCCTCTCCCCTCACCACCTCTCCTCCCTCTCTGCTCCCCCTCACCACTTCTCCTTCTGCAGAATAGCGATGAAGCACAAGACAGAAACCTTCACATTTTTTTTTTTTTACTTGACCTGTATTCTCACATAGGCACACACTGTGTCAAAGAAAAAAAACACTCAAAATCCTCTTTAATACATTTTTAAAGGGAAGGAAATGTAGTGATTCAGTTCCAATCTGCCCCTGTGTGAATAGAGCCATGCTCTGAGGAGGGCTTTTGCTACATGGTTACGTATTACTATTAAATACATTTAGAGGGAAGTAGACAAATGGAGAACACGGGTGCATTCCAAATGGCATACGATCACCTTTATATTGCACTACTACGGGCCCTGGTCAAAAGTAGTGCACTATATAGGGGGGAAAAAAACTGCCATTTGGGACGCAGATCACATTCCCCGGCAGGTTTTCTGCTGACCACCTCGACCGACGCGTCGGGAGAAGGAAGGGGAAATTGAATTTTCAAAATGGCTTTTTTCTTTTCTATCAAAGTGGTGAATGCATAAAATGACTGGATATTGATATGCACTCTTTAAAAAAGGGAAAAGAAGCCATGTAGTGTAGGCTATTGTTTTGATAAACTAGTGCACTGGCACTGCTGCCACATCTGTTGTTATTTGTTGTTATTAAGGCTGCTCCCTACTGTTTTAGTAAAGACTCATCCAGGCATCCAGAACCGCACCTTATTCCATATCTTTTGACCCTATGTAGGGAATAGGGTGCCATTGTGGTTGCATCCACTGGGTCAGGTATGCAGATTAGATCTTTTACGATGCGGGACATATTTTACTATGATGTCAGTCAGCAAGGCATAGACCCGCCCAACTCAGAATGCAGAGGATCAGAGAGAAACAAAGGAAACACAAATACATTTGCTCACTCACTAACCCTAGCCCTCCTCTTCACATCTCTAAAGGGACTTTCACAAGGAAAGGATCTATCTTCCTTCATCTCATGGAATTATGAAAATGAACTACCTTTCCTTAAAGAGTCTGATGTGGAAGGCATTGTACATCCAAGTGTATCCAAGCTACTTTTCAACCACCCTTGGTAGCATGTAATGCGTGAAGACTGACCACCAGCAGATAGCTATGTGACTTGTTAGCAAAGATTACGATAACTAGCCTAACCCGTTCATCTGTGGTGTTAGTTAGCTATTTTAGGTACTATGCTACTAACCCATTCATCTGTGGTTTTAGCTACCTAGTTAGCTATATTAGCTACTATCAAATCAAATCAAATTCATTTATAAAGCCCTTCTTACATCAGCTTATATCTCAAAGTGCTGCACAGAATCCCAGCCTAAAACCTCAAACAGCAAGCAATGCAGGTTTAGAAGCACGGTGGCTAGGAAAAACTCCCTAGAAAGGCCAAAACCTAGGAAGAAACCTAGAGAGGAACCAGGCTATGAGGGGTGGCCAGTCCTCTTCTGGCTGTGCCGGGTGGAGATTATAACAGAACATGGCCAAGATGTTCAAATGTTCATTGATGACCAGCAGGGTCAAATTATAATAATAATAATACTATGCTGCTAACCCCTTCATCTGTGGTGTTAGCTAGATAGTTAGCAATATTAGCTACTATGCTACTAACCCCTTCATCTGTGGTGTTAGCTAGATAGTTAGCTATATTAGCTGCTATGCTACTAACCCCTTCATCTGTGGTGTTAGCTAGATAGTTAGCAATATTAGCTACTATGCTACTAACCCGTTCATCTGTGGTGTTAGTTAGATAGTTAGCTATATTAGCTACTATGCTACTAACCCCTTCATCTGTGGTGTTAGCTAGATAGTTAGCAATATTAGCTACTATGCTACTAACCCCTTCATCTGTGGTGTTAGCTAGATAGTTAGCAATATTAGCTACTATGCTACTAACCCCTTCATCTGTGGTGTTAGCTAGATAGTTAGCAATATTAGCTACTATGCTACTAACCCCTTCATCTGTGGTGTTAGCTGGATAGTTAGCTATATTAGCTACTATGCTACTAACCCCTTCATCTGTGGGATTAGCTAGCTAGTTAGCAATAGTAGCGACTATGGTACTTTTGAACATGCACCGTTTTCAACAACGAGCCATCGGACTTGAGGTATAACGTTATCTATCTGACCAGACGCAATCATATCCGTAAATTGAGAGTTGATAGATGATTTTTCTTAATATGGAAAAAAAGGGAGTGTTTTTAAAATACCTAAAAAAGATTGACAATAGGTTTACCTACAGTAAGCATGTCCCTGCATGTTTAGACCAAGCAAGCTGCCGATCAGGAGCAACTGACGTGTGACTGTGTGTACGCATTCTCACTCCTCTATGACTTGAAGTGCGTTGTCTTTGGTCTGTTTTCTTACCCTCGCTCGCCTTGTTAGATATACACAATGATGGCTTCCTAGCAAATGTCATTGACCTACTTATCATAGTAGTAGCAATAGGCAGCAAGAAATTATCTGAGCGAAACTTGCAAGTCGATGTAAAAGGAATGGGAGTTACAGCCTCGCTCTTTTCCAATCGTAGCAGTAGAATCAAGTTACAACCCGCCCATATCTTGACAGATAGTTGAACTAGCCAATTGAGTTGTTTAGAATTGGTCTGGAAGCTGAGTTGCTTACAGACGCGTCCTGGCAGCTGATTTCTTTTTTTATTAGATCAAGGAAAATGGCTAGAATTACTAGTTTCATAAGCATCCGTTATCACAAAACATGACTTTACGTTCCCCTTTGAATTGATGTTCTTCTATGTTCTCAAACTAACAGCAGTGCCTATGTGATTCCATACAGGCGATGACATGCTGGAGGGATGCTTCTATGCAAATTACCAGTCCAAATTACCAGTCCTTATTACCAGACGGAGCCTCCCCTCTTATTACCAGACGGAGCCTCCTCTCTTATTACCAGGGTGAGCCTCCTCTCTTATTACCAGACGGAGCCTCCCCTCTTATTACCAGACGGAGCCTCCTCTCTTATTACCAGACGGAGCCTCCCCTCTTATTACCAGACGGAGCCTCCCCTCTTATTACCAGGGTGAGCATCCTCTCTTATTACCAGGGTGAGCTTCCCCTCTTATTACCAGACTGAGCCTCCCCTCTTATTACCAGACTGAGCCTCCCCTCTTATTACCAGACTGAGCCTCCCCTCTTATTACCAGACTGAGCCTCCCCTCTTATTACCAGGGTGAGCCTCCTCTCTTATTACCAGACTGAGCCTTCCCTCTTATTACCAGACTGAGCCTCCCCTCTTATTACCAGACTGAGCCTCCCCTCTTATTACCAGACTGAGCCTCCCCTCTTATTACCAGACTGAGCCTCCCCTCTTATTACCAGACTGAGCCTCCCCTCTTATTACCAGACTGAGCCTTCCCTCTTATTACCAGACGGAGCCTCCCCTCTTATTACCAGGGTGAGCCTCCTCTCTTATTACCAGGGTGAGCTTCCCATCTTATTACCAGGGTGAGCCTCCTCTCTTATTACCAGGGTGAGCCTCCCCTCTTAGTACCAGACGGAGCCTCCCCTCTTATTACCAGGGTGAGCCTCCCCTCTTATTACCAGACTGAGCCTCCCCTCTTATTACCAGACTGAGCCTCCCCTCTTATTACCAGGGTGAGCCTCCTCTCTTATTACCAGACTGAGCCTCCCCTCTTATTACCAGACTGAGCCTCCCCTCTTATTACCAGGGTGAGCCTCCCCTCTTATTACCAGACTGAGCCTCCCCTCTTATTACCAGGGTGAGCCTCCTCTCTTATTACCAGGGTGAGCCTCCCCTCTTATTACCAGGGTGAGCCTCCTCTCTTATTACCAGGGTGAGCCTCCTCTCTTAGTACCAGACGGAGCCTCCTCTCTTATTACCAGACTGATCCTCCTCTCTTAGTACCAGACGGAGCCTCCTCTCTTATTACCAGACTGATCCTCCTCTCTTATTACCAGACTGATCCTCCTCTCTTATTACCAGACTGATCCTCCTCTCTTATTACCAGACTGATCCTCCTCTCTTATTACCAGACTGATCCTCCTCTCTTATTACCAGACTGATCCTCCTCTCTTATTACCAGACTGATCCTCCTCTCTTATTACCAGACTGATCCTCCTCTCTTATTACCAGACTGAGCCTCCTCTCTTATTACCAGGGTGAGCCTCCTCTCTTATTACCAGGGTGAGCCTCCCCTCTTATTACCAGACTGAGCCTCCTCTCTTATTACCAGGGTGAGCCTCCCCTCTTATTACCAGACGGAGCCTCCCCTCTTATTACCAGGGTGAGCTTCCCCTCTTATTACCAGACTGAGCCTCCCCTCTTATTACCAGGGTGAGCCTCCTCTCTTATTACCAGGGTGAGCCTCCCCTCCTGCAGCATGTTGCTGCCTCTTTCCCTCTCCCTCTCTCTCTGTTGTTCTCTCTCTCTCTCGTTCCCCCTCTCTCTCATTCTCGCTCTCGTTCCTTCTCGTTCCCTCTCGCTCCCATTCCCTCTCAATCCCTCTTGTTCCCTCTCGTTCTCTCTCATCCCCCATTTCCCCTCTTGTTCCCCCTCTCATTCCCCATCTCTCTCTCTCTCTCTCTTTCCCCCTCTCTCTCGTTCCCTCTCGCTCCCTCTCTCTCTTGTTTCCACTCTCTCCATTTCCCTCTCTCTCTCTTCGTTTCCCTCTCTCTCTCTCCGTTTCCCTCTCTCTATCTCTCTCTCTCTCTCTCTCTCTTTTTCTCTCCCTCATTTCCAAACCAGTGTGCTGAATGCAGCAGCATAACTCAGAGCCCCAGGGATATGTGGTGAGCATAAACAAACAAAAATCATCAGAATATCAAATGAATCATATATTTGCATGGCTGGTGGTGATCATTAACTAAATGTTATTGTATTCTTTTGTTGGTACTACTGAAAGCAGAGGAAGTTTACAGCAGGGTTGCCACCGTTATGAAAGATATGTAGGTCTCGTAAAGAAACTTGTGAACTCTTAAAGTTTGAGGCCTGTGTTTATAAAAAGTTTAGGGTGTTGTTGCTATTCAATGATTTCCATGGTTACCTTGCCTTTAATATCTTCCACCTGACCACTCTGACACACAGATACAGACTCTCTCTAATCCGCAGGGTTTTCCTTTATTCCTCTTTTCTACTATCTTCCACTTTACCACTCATACCTGTATGACTCACACACACACAAACTCTCTCTCTCTCTCTCTCTCTCTCTCTCTCTCTCTCTCTCTCTCTCTCTCTCTCTCTCTCTCTCTCTCTCTCTCTCTCTCTCTCTCTCTCTCTCTCTCTCTCTCTCTCTCTCTCTCTCCCTCTCTCCCTCTCTCCCTCTCTCCCTCCCTCTCTCCCTCTCTCCCTCCCTCCCTCCCTCCCTCCCTCCCTCCCTCCCTCCCTCTCTCTCCTACTGTAGCTGAACCACTTTCTATCCTTTAAATCTGTAATGCCAACATGTCTACCAATCTTTGTCCTGACCTTCCTAAGAGGGTAGGAATGTGAGCGGAATCCTAAAACCTGCCCCGATACCACAAAGGTATCCCATGGGGGGGGGGGGGGGGGTGAAAAGAATAAAGGGGATCTGTGCCCCTCAGCCCCCCCCGGGCCCCTCCTCGCCCCTCTTACCCCATCCCCTTGGGCCCTCCTGCACCCTGCCGCCCTGTCTCTCCTGCCTGTTGTTGCCCCTCAGACAAATATTTTCAGCCAACCAGACACAGTTGATAAATCGTTATCAACATGAGAACCAAAACAAAGATGGAGGCTACCTGCCTGTCTGGTGTTTTGATCCTTTTGGGGGCGGAAATGGTGAGGAGGGATGAAAGGAGAATTGGAAAACACTAAACAAACAACAACATGAAGAGTTATCTATCCAAAACGTCTCCAATCTTTTTTTGCACTATAACAAAGAACAAACCAGAAAAAACATAAACATGATCAAATACAAATCTTAGAATCAACTATTAAATACTATCAGAACCCACTGGATTCTCCAATTTAATTGAATGAACTACAGGACAAAATAAAAACCCTCCATTCCAAAAAGGCATGTGGGGTTGATGGTGTTGATGGTATCCTCAATGAAATGACACAATATACAGACCACAAATTCCAATTGGCTATACTTAAACTCTTTAACATCATCCTTAGCTCTGGCATCTTCCCCAATATTTGGAAACAAGGACTGATCACCCCAATCCACAAAAGTGCAGAAACATTTCACCCCAATAACTACTGTGGGATATGAGTCAACAGCAACTTTGGGAAAATCATATGCATTATCATTAACAGCAGACTTGTACATTTCCTCAGTGAAAACAATGTACTAAGCAAATGTCAAATTGGCTTTTTACCAAATTACCATGCGACCGACCACGTTTTCACCCTGCACACCCTAATTGACAAACAAACAAACCAAAACAAAGGCAAAGTCTTCTCATGCTCTGTTGATTTCAAAAAAGCCTTTGACTCAATTTGGCATGAGGGTCTGCGATACAAATTGATGGAAAATGCTGTTTGGGGGAAAACATACAACATTGTTTTGCTCCTGTGTGGCACAGCGGTCTAAGGCACTGCATCTTAGTGCAAGGGGCATCACTACAGTCCATGGTTCGAATCCAGGCTGTATCACATTTGGCCGTGATTGGGAGTCCCATAGGGCGGTGCACAATTAGCGCAGCGTCGTCTGGGTTTGGTCAGTTAACCCACTCTTCCTAGGCCATCATTGTAAATATGAATTTGATCTTAACTGACTTGAATAGTTAAATAAATGTTAAATAAATAACAAATATAGAGAGAGAAAATCCATGTAAACAAACAACAAATGTGTGGTTAAAAATGACAAAAACCACACACATTTCTATCCACAAGGCGGTGGGGTGAGATAGATATCAAACAATTGGTGAGGGCACTAGAACAGTCTGCAGTTCACGGCCACACCCTACTAGAATCTGAAGTCAAATGTGTACTGATGATCTGGTGCTTCTGTCCCCAACCAAGGAGGTCCTACAGCAGCACCTAGAGCTTCTGCACAGACTCTGTCAGAACTGGGCCCTGACAGTAAATCACAGTAAGACAAAAATAATGGTGTTCCATAGCATGTCTTCTCTTGAGAGCCATGTCTGCCTACGGCAGCCTTTCTCAATAGCAAGGCTATGGTCACTGATCACTGGTCAGGTATTCTGCCACTGTGTAGTTTCTATTTAGGGCCAGATAGCATTCTAGTTTGCTCAGTTTTTTTGTTAATTCTTTCCAACGTGTCAAGAAATTATCTTTTTGTTTTCTCATGATTTGGTTGGGTCTAGTTGTGTTTCTGTCCTGGGGCTCTTTGGGGTCTGTTTGTGTTTGTGAACAGAGCCCCAGGACCAGCTGGTGGCATTGTTATGGAAGGTTTGGGAACTGCTTCCTTTTAGGTGGTTGTAGAATTTAACAGCTCTTTTCTGGATTTTGATAATTAGAATCGGCCTAATTCTGGTCTGCATGCTTTATTTGTACAGTGAGGATATTTTTGCAGAATTGTGCAAGCATAGTCTCAATTTGGTGTGTGTCCCATTTTGTGAATTCTTGGTTGGTGAGTGGACCCCAGACCTCACAACCATGAAGGGCAATGGGTTTTTCTAACTGATTCAAGTATGTTTTTAGCCAGACTTTATTCGTCACATGCGCCGTACAGTGCCTTGTAAAAGTATTCACCGCCTTTGGCATTTTTCCTATTTTGTTGCCTTACAACCTGGAATTAAAATGGACTTTCGGGAGGTTTGTATCATTTGATTTACGTCCACTTTGAAGATGCAAAATATGTTTTCTTGTGAAACAAACAAGAAATAATAAAAAATAAAACAACTTGAACATACATTACTATTCATCCCTCCATGGTCATTACTTTGTAAAGCCACCTTTTGCAGCAATTACAACTGCAACTCTCTTGGGGTGTGTCTCTATAACCTCTCTAGGCTAGATGGGACACTACCGTCCCACCTGACCAACATCCAGTGAAAGTGCAGGGCGCCAAATTCAAACTACAGAATTGTAAATATTTAACATTCTTGAAAATACACATGCAATATGTCAAAATAAAGCTAAACTTCTTGTTAATCCAGCCACGGTGTCAGATTTCAAAAAGGCTGTACAGCAAAAGCAAACCATGCGATTATCTGAGGACAGCACCCCATCAAACAAACACAGACAATCATATTTCATCCTGCCAGGCGTGACACAAAACTCGGAAAAAAACATATAATTCATGCCTTACCTTTGAAGAGCTTCTTCTGTTGGCACTCCAATATGTCCCATAAGCATCACAAATGGTCCTTTTGTTCGATTAATTCCGTTGTTATATATTCCCAAAATTTCCATTTATTTGGCGCGTTTGATCCAGAAAAACACCGGTTCCAACTCGCGCAACATGACTACAAAATATTTAATAAGTCACATGTAATCTTTGTCCAAACATTTCAAAGAACTTTCCTAATACAACTTTAGGTATTTTTTAACATGAATAATCGCTAAAATTTAAGAGGGGATAAACTGTATGCCGATAAAAACAAAGTGGAGCGAGCTTTCAGGTCGCGCGCCCCAACCACAACAGAACACTAGACTCGACCCTCGTTCTGAACAGCCCTACTTCTTCATTACACAAAGGAAAAACATCAACCAATTTCTAAAGACTGTTGACATCCAGTGGAAGCGATAGGAACTGCAAGCAAGTGCCATAAAAATCTAGATCCCTATAGAAAACCCAGTTTTTATTGAGTCTGCCAATAAGAATATGGTGATTGACAGAGTCGAAAGCCTTGGCCAGGTCGATGAATACGGCTTCACAGTAATGTCTCTTATCGATGGCGGTTATGATATCGTTTAGGACCTTGAGCGTGGCTGAGGTGCACCCATGACCAGCTCTGAAACCAGATTGCATAGCGGAGAAGATCCGGTGGGATTCGAAATGGTCGGTCATCTGTCTTTTGACTTGGCTTTCGAAGACCTTAGAAAGGCAGGGTAGGATAGATATAGGTCTGTAGCCATTTGGGTCTAGAGTGTCTCCCCCTTTGATGAGGGGGATGACCGCGGCAGCTTTCCAATCTTTGGGAACCTCAGACGATACGATAGAGAGGTTGAACAGGCTAGTAATAGGGGTTGCAACAATTTCTGCAGATAATTTTAAAAAGAAAGGGTCCAGATTGTCTGTCTAGCCCGACTCATTTGTAGGCATCCAGGTTTTACAGTTCTTTAAGAACATCAGCTATCTGGATTTGGGTGAAAGAGAAATGGGGGAGGCTTGGGCGAGTTGCTGTGGGGAGTGCAGGGCTGTTGACCGGGGTAGGCGTAGCCAGGTGGAAAGCATGGCCAGCCGTAGAAAAATGCTTATGGAAGTTCTCAATTACAGTGGATTTATCGGTGGTGACAGTGTTTCCTAGCCTCAGTGCAGTGGGCAGCTGGGAGGAGGTGCTCTTGTTCTCCATGGACTTTACATTTTTGAGTTTGTGCTACAGGATGCCAATTCTGCTTGAAAAAGACATCCTTAGCTTTCCTAACTGCCTGTGTATATTTGTTCCTAACTTCCCTGAAAAGTTGCATATCACGGGGGCTATGCGATGCTAATGCAGAACGCCACAGGATGTTTTTTGCTGGTCAAGGGCAGTCAGGTCTGGAGAGAACCAAGGGTTATATCTGTTCCTGGTTCTATATTTTTTGAAAGGGGCATGCTTATTTAAGATAGTGAGGAAGGCACTTTTAAAGAATGACCAGGCATCCTCTACTGACGGGATGAGGTCAATATCCTTCCAGGATACCCAGGCCAGGTCGATTAGGAAGGCCTGCTCGCTGAAGGGAGCGTTTGATAGGGATGAGGGGTGGTCGTTTGACCGCAGACCCGTTACGAATGCAGGCAATGAGGCAGTGATCGCTGAGATCTTGGTTGAAAAAAGTAGAGGTATATTTGGAGGGCAAGTTGGCTAGGATGATATCTATGAGGGTGCCCATGTTTACGGATTTGCGGTTGTACCTGGTGGTTCATTGATCATTTGTTAGAGATTGAGGGCATCAAGCTTAGATTGTAGGTTGGCCGGGGTGTTAAGCATGTCCCAGTTTAGGACACCTAGCAGCACGAGCTCTGAAGATAGATGGGGTGTAATCAGTTCACATATGGTGTCCAGGGCAAAACTGGGGGCAAAGGGTGGTCTATAGCAAGTGGCAACAGCGAGAGACTTGTTTCTGGAGAGGTTGACTTTTAAAAGTAGAAGCTCGAATTGTTTGGGCACAGACCTGGATAGTAAGACAGAACTCTGCAGGCTCTCTCTGCAGTAGATTGCAACACCGCCCCCTTTGGCAGTTCTATCTTGTCAGATAATGTTATAGTTAGGGATGGAAATTTCAGGGTTTTTGGTGGTCTTCCTGGGCCAGGATTCAGACACGGCTAGTATATCCGGGTTGGCTAGGGCAGTGAATGAAACAAACTTAGGGAGGAGGCTTCTAGTGTTAACATGCATGAAACCAAGGCTTTTAAGGTTACAGAAGTCAACAAATGATAGCGCCTGGGGAATGGGAGTGGAGCTAGGCACTGCTGGGCCTGGATTAACCTCTACATCACCCGAGGAACAGAGGAGGAGTAGGATAAGGGTACGGCTAAAGGCTAAAATAACTGGTCGTCTAGTACGTTCAGTTTAGTAAAAGGATCAGATTTTCTGGGCATGGTAGAACAGATTCAAGGCATAATGTACAGACAAAGGTATGGTAGGATGTGGATACAGTGAGGGTAAACCTGTGAATAGAGTATCGATGAAAGGGATATTGTCCATAGAAATATCAATTAAACCAGGTGATGTCACCGCATGTGTGGTAGGTGGAACTAAAGTGATAAATAAGGTGTATTGAGCAGGGCTAGAGGCTCTACAGTGAAATAAGGCAATAAATACTAACCAAAACAGCAATGGACAAGGCATATTAACGTAAGCGAGAGGCATGCGTAGCCGAGTGATCATAAGAGTCCAGTGAGTGGCTTCAGGCAGCTTGCCAGGGCTAGCAAGCTAACAGAATGGCCTTGGAGGGACATCGCGATGGAAGAAAGTCTGTTGTGGCCCCCTCATGCTATTACGTCGGCAGACGGATCAGCAGGGGACCGTGTGGTAAACCAGGCCAATTGGCTAAATAGGTATAGTGGCCAAAGAATTTGTCCGGTAGGCCTCTTAAGCTAACAGTCCGATGTGCTCTGGACATTTAGCAGGCCACGGCTAGCATGCTAGCGGATGGGATTTCAGGGGACGAAGCGACGGCAGAGCCAGGTGAGAAAAACACCATCGGTGAATCACGTCGGTGGTCAAGTCATGATGAGTCGGCGGGGTCCAGTTGGCAAAAATAGTTATTGTAGCCAAAGTAGTGGCTGATGGACCTCTTTGGCTAGCCGGGAGATGGGCCTAGCAAGGCTAGCTCCAGACTAGTTGGTTCTTGCTTTGGGACAGTGATGTTAGACAGGAGTGGCCACTCGAATAGCATCTAGCTGAGATAATACAGGTGAAGAAAAAAAAGGTTCAGAGCTTGCGGTAGGAATCCGGAGATATGGAGAAAAATAAGTCCGATTTGAGCTGGTTTGAGTCGCAGACTGGCGACAGTTGTCCGTGCTAGAGGTGGCTGATGACCGCTAGAAGTGGCTAGCTGACTACTAGCTAGTAGCTAGTTAGCTGGCTAGCTTCTGTTGGGGTTCCGGTTCAGGCGACGGTTCAGACGACGGATCAGCAGGGCTCCGTATGGTGGCCAAAGAATTTGTCCGATGGGCCTCTTAAGCTAACAGTCCGATGTACTTTAGACAGCTAGTGGGCCGTGGCTAACTCGTAGCCAGTTAGCTGGCTAGCTTTTGATGAATTGACGAGGTCTTAAGTATAAAAATAGCAGATCCGTACCACATTGGGTGAGGCGGGTTGCAGGAGAGTATATTCAGTCCGTATATTCAGTCCGTAGATAGAAAGTGATATTAAAATATTAAATATATATTCGAAACAAGGAAAAACAATGTTTACAAGGGACAGAAAGGGACAAGACAAAAACACACGTGCGACTGCTACGCCATCTTGGAATTATGTGAACCATGACCAGGCTTTCAAAGCACTTCATGGCTACCGACGTGAGTGCTACAGGGCGGTAATAATTTAGGCAGGTTAACTTCGCTTCCTTAAGCACAGGCACTTTGGTGGTCTGCTTGAAACATGTAGGTATTACAGGTATTACAGACTCAGTCAGGGAGAGGTTGAAAATGTTAGTGAAGACACTTGCCAGTTGGTCTGCGCATACTTTGAGTACACGTCCTGGTAATCCATCTGGCCCTGCGGCTTTGTGAATGTTGACCTGTTTAAACTTCTTATGGCTGGGGGCAGTATTGAGTAGCTTGGATGAATAAGGTGCCCAGAGGTGCCCAGAGTAAACTGCCTGCTACTCAGTCCCAGAAGCTAAGATATGTATACAATTGGTATATTTGGATAGAAAACACTCAGAAGTTTCTAAAACAGTTTGAATGATGTCTGTGAGTATAACAGAACTCATATGGCAGGAAAAAACCTGAGAAAAAAATCCAACCAGGAAGTGGGAAATCTGAGGTTTGTAGGTTTTCAACTCATTGCCTATCAAAGATACTGTGGGATATTAGTCATATTGCACTTCCTAAGGCTTCCACTAGATGTCAACAGTCTTTAGAACCTTGTTTGAGGCATCTACTGTGATGTGGGGGCGGATGAGAGGGAAATGATTCAGAGGTCTGGCAGAGAGCCACGAGCTGACCATACACATTCACGTGAGAGTTATCTTGAGTTTCATTGCATTTCTACAGACAAAAGAATTGCCCGGTTGGAACATTATTGAAGATTTATGATTAAAACATCCTAAAGATTGATTCTAAACATATTTTGACATGTTTCTACGGACTGTAACGGAACTTTTTGACTTTTCGTATGCTCATCTGCTCGCGGGTCATGAATTTGGATTTGTGAATTCAAGGCGCTAACAAAAAGGAGGTATTTGGACATAAATGATGAACTTTATCAAACAAATCAAACATTTATTGTGGAACGGGGATTCCTGGGAGTGCATTCTGATGAAGATCATCAAAGGTAAGTGAATATTTATAATGCTATTTCTGACTTCTGTTGACTACACAAGATGGAGGATATCTGTTTGGGTTGTGTTGATCTCTGAGTGCTGTACTCAGATTACTGCATGGTGTGCTTTTTCGGTAAAGCTTTTTTGAATCTGACAGCGGTTGCATTAAGGAGAAGTTTATCTAAAGTTCCATGTATAACACTTGTATTTTCATCAACATTTATGATGAGAATTTCTGTAAATTGATGTGGCTCTCTGCTAAATTTCCAGATGTTTTTGGAACTACTGAACACAACGTGCCAATGTATACTGATATTTTTTTTATATAAATATGAACTTTATCGAACAAAACATACATGTATTGTGTAACATGAAGTCCTATGAGTGTCATGTGATGAAGATGATCAAAGGTTAATGATTCATTCTTATGGTTGCAATCCCGTTAACGGGATGATATGACAACAGTCAGTCAAAGTGCAGGGCGCCAAATTCAAACAACAGAAATCTCATAATTAAAATTCCTCAAACATACATGTATCTTATACCATTTTAAAGGTAATCTTGTTGTTAATCCCACCAAAGTGTTCGATTTCTATGGCTGGAAAAATGGCTGTGTTTTTCTGTGACTTGGCGCTGACCTAACATAATTGTTTGTGTTGCTTTCGTCGTAAAATATGCACATTTTCGAACAAGACATACATTTATTGTATAACATGATGTTATAAGACTGTCATCTGATGAAGTTGTTCAAAGGTTAGTGATTATTTTTATCTCTATTTGTGGGTTTTGTGAAAGCTATCTTTGCGGTGAAAAAAATGGCGTTGTGTGTTTGGCTATTGTGGTGAGCTAACATAAGTATATATTGTGTTTTCGCTGTAAAACACTTAAAAAATCGGAAATATTGGCTGGATTCACAAGATGTTTATCTTTCATTTGCTGTACAACATGTATTTTTTATAAAAGTTTTATGATGAGTATTTATGTATTTCACGTTGCTCTCTGTAATTATTCTGGCTGTTTTGGTGCCATTTGTGACTATGGCTGCAATGTAAAACTAGGATTTATACCTATAAATATGCACATTTTCGAACAAAACATAAATGTATTGTATAACATGATGTCATAAGACTGTCATCTGATGAAGTTGTTCAAAGGTTAGTGATTAATTTTATCTCTATTTGTGGGTTTTGTGAAAGCTACCTTTGCGGTGAAAAAATGGCGTTGTGTGTTTGGCTATTGTGGTGAGCTAACATAAATATATATTGTGTTTTCGCTGTAAAACATTTTAAAAATCGGAAATGTTGGCTGGATTCACAAGATGTTTATCTTTCATTTGCTGTATTGGACTTGTGATTTCATGAAATTATATTATATGATATCCCTGTGGCGCTAGGCTAGGCTATGCTAGTCAGCTTTTCTGATGAGGATGATCCCGTATCCGGGAGGGGGGGTCCGCCCTTGGTATATGCCTAAAGACAGCCAGGGATGCTATATAAACCATTTTAAAACAACCCTTGGTATATGCCTAAAGACAGCCAGGGATGCTATATAAACCATTTTAAAACAACCCTTGGTATATGCCTAAAGACAGCCAGGGATGCTATATAAACCATTTTAAAATAACTATTGTAGTGTCTTCAGGTTGCAAATATTCTTTGTGCTGTTGTATCTCATCTCAACAGTAACACCTCATCTTAACAGTTAATGAAGAGTCTCTGTATGGATCAAAACAAACGATCAATTCAGATGCAGACGAAGGGCAATCAAAGGATAACTCATTTGAAGCATCATAATAAGCTGGTGTTTGCTAGACACACACACACACACACTGTAATTTGCTGCAGGCCAAAACAAAATGTCAGGTAATTCAGATGACAGGGCTGGATAAGTAATTGTATTTTAGAAAAGAGGGATGGTTCATAATGAATTGTTCGTTTTGTTATATCACTTCCCATTTTCATTACAGATGGGATTTTCACTGGGCAGATAGAACATTTGGTTAAGTTATGTCACTCATAATGGACAAAGATTTCAAATAATGAAATGACTTCCCAAGTCTATCCAAAGAATAATGTTTAAGAAAGTCATCATCCCACATGAAGTTTACCTTGGTTAAAACAAGCATCAACACTGGGGAAAATAACAAATCTTCACAGAAGGGGTGGCATAGTCGAGCATACTACAGATGTTGAAATCTTTAAAAATATACACTGCTAAAAAAAATAAAGGGAACACTAAAATAACACATCCTAGATCTGAATGAATGAAATATTGTTATTAAATACTTTTTTCTTTACATGGTTGAATGTGCTGACAACAAAATCACACAAAAATTATCAATGGAAATCAAATTTATCAACCCATGGAGGTCTGGATTTGGAGTCACGTGGAAAACCACACTACAGGCTGATCCAACTTTGATGTAATGTCCTTAAAACAAGTCAAAATGAGGCTCGGTAGTGTGTGTGGCCTCCACGTGCCTGTATGACCTCCCTACAACGCCTGGGCATGCTCCTGATGAGGTGGCGGATGGTCTCCTGAGGGATCTCCTCCCAGACCTGGACTAAAGCATCCGCCAACTCTTGGACAGTCTGTGGTGCAACGTGGCGTTGGTGGATGGAGCGAGACATGATGTCCCAGATGTGCTCAATTGGATTCAGGTCTGGGGAACGGGCGGGCCAGTCCATAGTATCAATGCCTTCCTCTTGCAGGAACTGCTGACACACTCCAGCCACATGAGGTCTAGCATTGTCTTGCATTAGGAGGAACCCAGGGCAACCCGCACCAGCATATGGTCTCACAAGGGGTCTGAGGATCTCATCTCGGTACCTAATGGCAGTCAGGCTACCTCTGGCGAGCACATGGAGGGCTGTGCGGCCCCCCAAAGAAATGCCACCCCACACCATGACTGACCCACCGCCAAAGCGGTCATGCTGGCGGATGTTGCAGGCAGCAGAACGTTCTCCACGGCGTCTCCAGACTCTGTCACGTCTGTCACATGTGCTCAGTGTGAACCTGCTTTCATCTGTGAAGAGTGTGGCAAATTTGCCAATCTTGGTGTTCTCTGGCAAATGCCAAACGTCCTGCACGGTGTTGGGCTGTAAGCACAACCCCCACCTGTGGACGTCGGGCCCTCATACCACCCTCATGGAGTCTGTTTCTGACCGTTTGAGCAGACACATGCACATTTGTGGCCTGCTGGAGGTCATTTTGCAGGGCTCTGGCAGTGCTCCTCCTGCTCCTCCTTGCACAAAGGCGGAGGTAGCGGTCCTGCTGCTGGGTTGTTGCCCTCCTACGGCCTCCTCCACGTCTCCTGATGTACTGGCCTGTCTCCTGGTGGCGCCTCCATGCTCTGGACACTACGCTGACAGACACAGCAAACCTTCTTGCCACAGCTCGCATTGATGTGCCATCCTGGATGAGCTGCACTACCTGAGCCACTTGTGTGGGTTGTAGACTCCGTCTCATGCTACCACTAGAGTGAAAGCACCGCCAGCATTCAAAAATGACCAAAACATCAGCCAGGAAGCATAGGAACTGAGAAGTGGTCTGTGGTCACCACCTGCAGAACCACTCCTTTATTGGGGGTGTCTTGCTAATTGCCTATAATTTCCACCTGTTGTCTATTCCATTTGCACAACAGCATGTGACATTTATTGTCAATCAGTGTTGCTTCCTAAGTGGACAGTTTGATTTCACAGAAGTGTGATTGACTTGGAGTTACATTGTGTTGTTTAAGTGTTCCCTTTATTTTTTTGAGCAGTGTATATATACGGTACCCGTCAAAAGTTTGGACACACCTACTCATTCAAGGGTTTTTCTATTTTCTACATTGTCGAATAATAGTAAAGATCTTCACTCTGCGGTTCAACTCATCCCAAACCATCTCAACTGGGTTGAGGTCAGGTGATTGTGGATGCCAGGTCATCTGATGCAACACTCCATCACTCTCCTTCTTGGTCAAATAGCCCTTACACAGCCTGGAGTTGTTTTGGGTCATTGTCCTATTGAAAAACAAATGATAGTCCCACTAAGCGCAAACCACATGGGATGGTGTATCGCTGCAGAATGCTGTGTTAACCATTCTTGTTAAGTGTGCCTTGAATTCCAAATAAATCACCAACGGTGTCACCAGAAAAGCACCCACACAACATCACACATCCTCCTACATTGCTTCACGGTGGGAACCACAGATGCAGAGATAATCTGTTCACCAACTCTTTGTTTCACAAATACACAGTGGTTGGAACCCAACATTTCTAATTTGGACTCATCAGACCAAAGGATAGATTTCCACCGGTCTTATGTCCATTGCTCGTGTTTCTTGGCCCAAGCAAGTCTCTACTTCCTATTGGTGTCCTTTAGTAGTGGTTTCTTTGCAGGAATTCGAACATGAAGACCTGATTCATGCAGTTTCCTCTGAAGAGTTGATGTTGAGATGTGTCTGTTACTTGTCTGTCACTATTTATTTGGGCTTCAAGCTAAGATGCAGTTAACTCTGATGAACTCATCCTCTGCAGCCGAGGTAATTCTGGGTCTTCCTTTCCTGTGGCGGTTCTCACGAGAGCCAGTTTCATCATAGCACTTGATGGTTTTTGCGACTGCACTTGAAGAAACTTTCAAAGTTCATGATATTTTCCAGATTGACTGACCTTCATGTCTTAAAGTACTGATTGACTGTCATTTCTCTTTGCTTATTTGAGCTGTTCTTGCCATATTATAGACTTGGCCTTTTACCAAATAGGGCTATCTTCTGTATACCACCAATACTTTGTCATAACACAACTGATTGGCTCAAACGCATTAAGAAGGAATGAAATTCCACAAATTAACTTTTAACAAGGCACACCTGTTAATTGAAATGCAATCCAGGTGACTACATCATGAAGCTGGTTGAGAGAATGCCAAGAGTATACAAAGCAGTCATCAAGGCAAAGGGTGTCTACTTTGAAGAGTCTCGAATATAAAATATGTTTTGATTTGTTTGACACTTTGGTTACTACATGATTCCATATGTGTTATTTCACAGTTTTGATGTCTTCAATATTATTCTACAATGTAGAAAATATAAAAAAATATTGAAAAACCGTTGAATGAGTAGGTGTGTCCAAACGTTTTAATGGTACTGCACACACACACATGCATGCACACACATACACACACACACACTTCATATCTGGATTACCCACACACACACACACACACACACACTTCATATCTGGATTACCAACACACACACACACACACACACACACACACACACACACACACACACACACACACACACACACACACACACACACACACACACACACACACACACACACACACACACACACACACACACAAGGGACCTGGTTCTTAATTAATACCAATATCCTCTTTCTCAGCACACTGTAAAATTGGATCAACCCATGCTATTTAGTACAGAGATGAGGCGTGGATAGTTAATTTGTTTAAAATAACAGTGTGTGACCACAGTTGCCATGTTAGCATGCCATAGTGTTCCATTATCCATGTCACAGTATTTTATTATCCATGTCACAGTATTTCATTATCCATGTCACAGTGTTCCATTATCCATGTCACAGTATTTTATTATCCATGTCACAGTGTTTCAGTATCCATGTCACAGTATTTCATTATCCATGTCACTGTATTTCAGTATCCATGTCATAGTATTTCATTATCCATGTCACAGTATTTCAGTATCCATGTCACAGTGTTTCAGTATCCATGTCACTGTATTTCATTATCCATGTCACAGTGTTTCACTGTCCATGTCACTGTATTTCATTATCCATGTCACTGTATTTCACTATCCATGTCATAGTATTTCATTATCCATGTCACTGTATTTCAGTATCCATGTCACAGTATTTCAGTATCCATGTCACTGTATTTCATTATCCATGTCACAGTGTTTCACTATCCATGTCACTGTATTTCATTATCCATGTCACTGTATTTCAGTATCCATGTCACAGTATTTCATTATCCATGTCACTGTATTTCACTATCCATGTCACTGTATTTCAGTATCCATGTCACAGTATTTCATTATCAATGCCACAGTGTTACATTAGCCGTGTCACAGTGTTACATTATCCCTGCCACAGTGTTACATTAGCCTCTGCACAATGTTACATTATCCATGCCACAGTGTTACATTAGCCGTGTCACAGTGTTACATTATCCATGCCACAGTGTTACATTATCCATGCCACAGTGTTACATTATCCATGCCACAGTGTTACATTAGCCTCTGCACAGAGTTACATTAGCCAATGTTACAGGGGAAGTGGAAGTATATATGTATTTTTCTGCTTTAGATGAAATAAATTAGCTTTATGTTCTAATAGACTAGACTAGACATAGACCTGGTTTCTAATACTTTGAGTGTCTACTTTACCCTGCCTGGAGAGCCAGGTGGGTAGGGTTTACTTTACCCTGCCTGGAGAGCCAGGCGGATAGAGATTACTTTACCCTGCCTGGAGAGCCAGGTGGGTAGGGATAACTTTACCCTGCCTGGAGAGCCAGGCGGGTAGGGATTACTTTACCCTGCCTGGAGAGCCAGGCGGGTAGGGATTACTTTACCCTGCCTGGAGAGCCAGGTGGGTAGGGATTGCAGTTGCTCTTTTGCAACTTTTCTATCTGTTCCATTGCATTCTCAGTCAAGCACAGATAAAGTATTTGAAAAGATTATAAATTGTATTTAAACTCAGGTCTGGACTATGATAGCACAATATCCATGGCATCACCCATGGATACCCATGGTGCTACACATTGTTTGGGGAAGAGGTGCCCCCCCCCCCCCCCCCCCCTTACTGTGAACAGTAAAGCACTTTGAGCATCTGAAAAAAGAACGCTATATACTGTAAATACAATGAATTATTAATATTTCTTAAGGTGTGTAACATACACTGTACTATACTTTTCCTCTGTTTATAACGCTCTATATTTCAGCCAGGACGGCATTGCTGTTGAGTTGTAAACAAAAGGATATCAGATTCTAGACTTTGCTGATAAACATGCTGTTAGTTATTTAGCATTCTCTACTCAGTAATTGAGCATAGATCTAATGATAAATACTAATTAAAAGCTTTGGAATTTATTACAAAATAGTAGAAGTACACCATTTCCTATTGTAGCCATAGTGGCTGCTTTGTCCCAAATGACACCCTATTCCCTATATAGTGCACTACTTTAGACCAGAACACATAGAGATCTGGTCAAAATAAGTGCACTAGGTGGAGAATAGGGTTCCATTTGGGACACACATAAGCGAGTGTATTTAAATCTCTCTCGTATATGATTGAAGTGCATGTTATAATAAGATGCAATATTAGAGGGTTTGGAACATGTAAGGCTAGTAAACAAGCACAGCTGTAGTAGAGTCATCATGGTCACGTTCCAAATGGCACCCTATTCCCTTAATATGTGTGTATGTGTGTGTGTATGAGACTGTGTAAATCCGTTCACATGCGTGCTTGCTTGCTTTTGTGTGTGTTTCCGTGTGTGTGGAACTCCCTGCATAACAAATAAGGTTAGTCTTGAAGGCAGAATTCCTTTTTGTGCCTCCTGGATATTTAACAACACTCTCAGAGCCATAAAGGGCTTTTTGAAGACGCCGATGTGATTGAATAAAAATGAAACATCTGGAAGACCATCTCAATAGCAGGGGAGAAGTACACACGCACACACATACACACACACACACACACGCTAGCAGGATAGAGGAAGTTACATTTTTAGTCACTTTAACAGGAAGAGCTGTCGTAATATTAGTATAAAACCCTGCTGGAGTCATCTCTACCATTAAACTGATAAACACACACATTAGCTATTGGTTTCCATACAAAACAGATGGTTTGGACTTAAAAGGCTTTAAATGTTTTTTTATTATTATGCCCTTTGACCTCAGGTTGTCAGTCATAAAGGGAAGGGCTGAGGGGAAGGAACTTCACAGGATCATGGAACTTTCTCCTTTTGAGTTCCAGAATACTCAGTTCTTGCCTGGCTACCCAAACGCCTTGCTCCAGCCAAACGCTAAGCCATTCCCATGGAGGTTTGTTGCTTCTACTGCAATGAGTCTGGATCCGAGTACCTCCCCGACCTTTCACCGAATTGCGAACACATTTGGGGGCCTTCTGATTGGTCAAGAAACCGATGGGGTTGAGCCAGAGCCAGAATACACGCAGGAAAAGCGTTGTTTTTAAAATTCGTCATTGCTTTTGATTCTCTGATTGGTTAGAGACACAATCCAATCGCTGATGACTTTATTTTGAACAACGTTCCTCTTGCCCCTCATCGCCACCAAGGACTTCAATGATGGCAGTCTCAGACTAAAATATGTAGTGACCGACCGAGCAGCGGAATAATTTAGTGTGAGTCGATGATGCGGTGCGGATGTAATACGTGATAAATGAACAGTTAATGAGGCAGTTGGGAAGTAGAGCTCTGGGACAGGAGGATGGACACGTAAAAACAAATGTAAGCTGACACTCATTCCTACAGTAAATGTCTCAGAGATCAGTATTTCTGGAGACATGGGTTTTTGGTGTGCTTTGAGTCTAACCTACGTTGATTTACACTACACCCTTTATTTCAACATGACAATATCAGTGTCTAATAGACATGAATTAAATGTATCTGTTGGTAAACGTCCTCCAGTGAGCAGTGGATTACAACAGCTCATTTCATTTATTTTTTATTTAACCTGGCAAGTCCATTATAAGATCAAATTCTTATTTACAATGACGGCATAGGAACAGTGGGTTAACTGCCTTATTCAGGGGCAGAATGACAGGTTTATACCTTGTCAGCTCGGGGATTCAATCTATCAACATTTCGGTTACTGGCCCAACGCTCTAACCACTAGGCTACCTGCGCTCCTCAACAGTTCCTCGACTAACCGGTGTCCCCACACATTGACTCTGTACCGGTACCCCCTATATATAGCCTCGCTATTGTTATTTTACTGCTGCTGTTCAAATATTTGTTTGTTTTATTTCATTATTTTTTTAACATATTTTTATTAAAACTACATTGCTGGTTAATGGCTTGTAAAGTAAGCATTTCACTGTAAGGTCTACTACACCTGTTGTATTTGGCACATGTGACAAATAACATTTGATTTGATTTGATTTGGAATGGTATTTTTTGTCTCAAGGCTTCACGTAGTAGTGGAAGGATAGTTGCATATATGTATATCGTGTAACGAGTCATGAACCATGACCTTTCACCTATCACCTAACCTTGGAGTAGGCTACCGGAAACAGATCATGTGACACTGTCCCCACGCACCTTCAATGACGACGACGTACTAAAATCATATCTGTTCATAAGTCGGCTGTTTAAAACGTAGAATTTAGAATTAGAATGTTAGAATCTTAGAAGGTCTTCTCTAAACATTCTATTGGGTGAACGTTCCCGAAGCCAACTCTAGAAAAACATGGTGGCCAGTTCAGATTTCCATGCATTCCAGAGCAGCGTAGGAAAGAGTTTGGAGACAGAGACAGAGACACACAGACAGGGGGGACATAGGAAGCCTGTACTCCCCCCCCCTCCCAGAGCCCCGGGTGGTGTAGTGTTGCTACACTCAGGAGGCCACACAGGCCAGAGTGGGAGAAAGAGTGTGTGTGTCACTGTGGCTCCTCACCCGTACAGACACCTACAGCTGACAGACCGCAGCAGCTGACCCTACAGGCACACACAGAACTACTGTAGCATACTCTGTTGACAGGGGTAGGATACATATACAGACACACCCAGGCGCACACACACACACACACACACACACACACACACACACACACACACACACACACACACACACACACACACACACACACACACACACACACACACACACACACACACGGTAAGGGGTGAGGAGGGACATTTCACAGCAGGCTTTACGTGAGTAACAGCAGATTTATCCCCATACTGTGTGTGTGTGTGTGTGTGTGTGTGTGTGTGTGTGTGTGTGTGTGTGTGTGTGTGTGTGTGTGTGTGTGTGTGTGTGTGTGTGTGTGTGTGTGTGTGTGTGTGTGTGTGTGTGTGTGTGCTGTTCCTGCGTGTACGTGTACGTGCGTGTGTGTGTGTGTGCTGTTCCTGCGTGTACGTGTACGTGCGTGTGTCTGTGTTTGTGTGTGTGTGCTGTTCCTGCGTGTGTGTGTGTGTGTGTGTGTGTGTGTGTGTGTGTGTGTGTGTGTGTGTGTGTGTGTGTGTGTGTGTGTGTGTGTGTGTGTGTGTGTGTGTGGTGTGTGTCTGTGTGTGTGCTGTTCCTGCGTGTGTGTGTGTGTGTGTGTGTGTGTGTGTGTGTGTGTGTGTGTGTGTGTGTGTGTGTGTGTGTGTGTGTGTGTGTGTGTGTGTGTGTGAGTGTGTTTGTGTGTGTGTGTGTTGTGTGTCTGTGTGTGTGCTGTTCCTGCGTGTACGTGTACGTGCGTGAAAATCATCTCATGATGTTCAAAAACCTCAACATTCTGTATGTAGGCATCTTTTAACTTAGTTTGAGAAAAACAATGAATGTAGATTTTACATGTCCATTTAAAGACTTTGTATGTTTACTCAATAATGGACTATCAACTTGTCAGGGTCATCAAAGACATCACCATTATGAGCCAATTTTGGTTTGGTATAGATATCTTTAAAAAATAAAAAAAAATATTAACAATTCACTTTTTTTGAATATGTAATGCTATGGTTGATATAATCATAAAAATGTATCTTCTTCTGAAATAAAAGTCACTAAATAGTTTGAGAAAATAACATTGATTCATTCAAAGATGACCACACTATACGAGTAGATACATATTAATATGCTAAAATTAAAAATATACACAAGACCGTTTAAACGTTTGGGTCAATGAAGAGGCGACTCGGGGATACTGGCCTTCTAGGCAGAGTTCCACTGTCCAGTGTCTGTGTTCTTTTGCCTATCTTAATCTTTTCTTTTTAATGTTCAGTCTGAGATATGGCTTTTTCTTTGTAACTCTGCCTAGAAGGCCAAAATCCCGGAGTCGCCTCTTCACTGATGACGTTGAGAGTGGTGTTTTGTGGGAACGATTTAATGAAGCTGCAAGTTGAGGACTTGTGAGGCTTCTATATTAGACACTCTAATATACTTGTCCTCTTGCTCAGTTGTGCACCGGGGCCTCCCACTCCTCTTTTTATTCTGGTTAGGGCCAGTTTGTGCTGTTCTGTGAAGGGAGTAGTACACATCATTGTACGAGATCTTCAATTTCTTGGCAATTTCTCACATTGAATAGCCTTGATCTCTTAGAACAAGAATAGACTGACGAGTTTCAGAAGAAAAAACGTTGTTTCTAGCCATTTGAGCCTGTAATCGAACCCACAAATGCTGATGATCCAGATACTCAACTAGTCTAAAGGCCAGTTTTATTGCTTCTTTAATCAGTACAAACGTTTTCAGCTGTGCTAACATAATTGCAAAAGGGTTTTCTAATGATAAATTTGCCTTTTAAAATGACATATTTGGATTAGCTAACACAACGTGCCATTGGAACACAGGAGTGATGGTTGCTGATAATGGGCCTACGTACACCTATGTAGATAATCCATAAATATCAGTCGTTTCCAGCTACAATAGTCATTTACAACATTAACAATGTCTACATTGTATTTCTGATCAATTTAATGTCATTTCAATGGACAAAAAATGTGCTTTTCTTTCAAAAACAAGGACATTTCTAAGTAACCCCAAACTTTTGAACATTAGTGTATATTATTCTCATCAACCATAGGACCAAAATACACCAAATGCGGAATGTAGGCACATGGTACATGCCAACTTATTTTGAGAAAAGCTATGTGATTGGTCCAAATAATTATTGACAAATAAAACATCTAATTTTAAGATTTTACATTTAAATCACTGTAAATCAACTCCAGTGTTAACTTGAAACTGGTCATCGCTATCGTTATGATGACCCTAAGATGAACATCACTGAATTTGGTTATGGTATCTAAAAACACAAGGAAACTATTAAAAACAAATTATTTGCATATCTTAAGCTGATGCTCAAAATCCTAACCATGTGTTAGGTTCACTGTATTTAGACTCATGATTGCACATAAATGAAGATAGTTCCTACACAATAGAGTGCTTGCTTTGTTATCCAAATGATCTTGTTCTTTCCGCCACCCTGTGAACCCCTTTCATTGCTGCTCAAAGCTATATTTGTTGTTTCTGTTGTTGTTGTTTATTTTGAAAAATAAACAAATAAGAGAGATTTTCAATTAGACTAGTGATTAATGATCTCTATAAAGTTCTAAATAAATCAAATTAATGATTTATAAGAACGAGAAAGGTAGAAACGAATGAAGGGAAAATAAAAGGAAATAAAGGGGATGCAAATATTAAATAATAACGGTCTGGAGAACAAAGTTAGCGTTTGTAGCCACATCAAAATACTTATCTGAGAAGTCAATAACATTAATCCGTACTAATTACAGTTCTTCTCAATCAAATACCAGCATTTTTTGGAACAATGTTGTCGATTTTCAAAACGGATTCCACAAGATACCTTGTGGAAAACAGTAACTACATTTCAACAAAATGTAGATCGCTTCTCAAAAATAATTATGTTTCTCTGTCTTCTTCTAGGAAGTCCTTGTAGGAAGTGCTATTGAAAGCTTTCGTGTGAAAGTGCCCACTCTTAACTTTGATGTTCTATTGAAAAGCTTTAATGTAAAGGCTATGAATTTCATTGCTGGACATCCACTCTGACCATATTACAAATGTGTTACAAAGAAAAACAGAACATATGATGTCTTCTCAGAAATCCGAGTATGAAGTGCTTAGTACCACTGAAAGCTTTTGTGTCAAATTCTCTTAACTCAAGTAATTTTTCTTATCTAAATTATTCAGGGGTACTGTGTGATGCAGCGGTGTAAGGCACTGCATCTAAGTGCTAGACGTGTCACTACAGACACCCTGGTTCAAATCCAGGCTGTATCACAACCGGCCGTGATTGGGAGTCCCATAGGGTGGCGCACAATTGGCCCAGTGTCGTCTGGGTTTGGCCGGTGTAGGCCGTCATTTTAAATAGTAATTTGTTCTTAACTGAATTGGATAGTTAAATAAAATAACACAATGTTTGTGGTTGAGCGCTGCAAGGTAAGACCTAGTTAAAACCTTTCAAGGAGCTGCCCCTTTTTTTCATTTTTCGCCTAAAATGACATACCCAAATCTAGCTGCCTGAAACTCAGGATCTGAAGCAAGGATATGCATATTCTTGATACCATTTAATTGGAAACACTTTGAACTTTGTGCATGTGAAATGAATGTAGGAGAATATAACACAATAGATCTGGTAAAAGATAATACAAAGAAAAAACCATGCATTTTCATGTATTTCTTTTGTACCATCATCTTTAAAATGCAAGAGAAAGGCCATAATGTATTATTCCAGCCTAGCTGCACTTTAGATTTTGGCCACTAGATGGCAGCAGTGTATGTGGAACATTTCGTATCAAGACTGCCCAAATGTGCCTAATTGGTTTATTAATAACTTTTCAAGTCCATAACTGTGCACTCTCCTCAAAAAATAGCATGGTATTCTTTCACTGTAATAGCTACTGTAAATTGGACAGTGCAGCTAGATTAATAGGATTTTAAGCTTTCTGCCAATATCAGATATGCCCATGTCCTGTGAAATGTTTTTGTTACTTACAACCTCATGCTAATTGCATTAGCCTACGTTAGCTCAACCGTCCCGTGGGGGACCCACCAATCCTGGATAGGTTTTTAGCTGTAGCTGGGCCAGAACATAGCAGCACATCTTGGGCTGATATAAATACTATGCATGCCAGTCTTTCTTGGCTAAGAGTTGAGGAGAGACTGAATGTATCACCTCTTCTTTTTATAAGAAACATGAAAAACCCAAATTGTTTGCATAGTCATCTTCACACAGCTCTGACACACACACTTATCCCACCAGACATGCCACCAGGGGTCTTTTCACAGTCCCCAAATCAAGAACAAATTCAAGAAAGCGTACAGTATTATATAGAGCCTTTATTGCATGGAACTTCCTTCCATTTCATATTGCTCAAATTAACAGCAATCCTGGTTTAAAGAAAACAGACAAATCAACACCTCACGGCACAACGCCACTCCCCTATTTGACCTGGATAGTTTGTGTGTTTGTATTGATATGTGTGTCTTTAAAAATAAATCATGTAGTTCCTTCAGCTGTTCTTGTCTATAAATAATGTTCTGTATTATGTCATGTACCATGTTGTTTGTGGAGCCCAGGAAGAGTAGCTGCTGCTTTTGCCACAGCTAATTGGGATCCTAATAAAATACCAAATACAAAATGCAACATATTCTAAATAAAAATGACTATAAACTCCCTCTGAAGAGCTGTCAGACTGCTGAAGTATTAACTGTTTGGATGTTTGTGTCACCAAACACCTACGGAAAAATATAACAGATAGCATTAAATATAGGCCTAGGTTTTCTACATTATATCTCTTGCCAAAAATCCTCAAAAACGTAAAGCTTGATCTATCTGTGCATCTTTATATATTTAATAATCATGTGAGCTAATATTTAGCCTGTGTCCAAAATGGCACCATATTCCAGTACTTTTCACCAGGACCCATAGGGAATAGCATGCCATTGGGGTCACAACCACAGCTGCAAAACAACCACAGCTACAAAACAACCACAGCTGCAAACCAGGTTCATCCATCCATCCATCCAAATATTTAGCCAGCCTTTTTGACATCCCCGATTACCTGATTACCATCTCATATCTTAATAATAAATCAGTCAGTATGAATTCTACCCAGGGGATCCTGAAATTAAAAACAGGGGGGAATCATGGATTCATGGGGGGGGGGGGGGGGGGGGGTTGAACAGGTAGGGCCCATTCTAGGCCCCGTGCTGTGTTCGCTCTCATTCAATATGTTTTCATTGCATGAATGACAAGATCAATGTTGCCAAAGTGAAGTGATACACGATATAAGTATCGTAAACAACAGTGACAACAATAAGAATACTATGGATAATTTAGCTATTTGATTTGGAACGTTAGGACCCCTTTAGGTATCCCCAGAAAATAGAAACAATTATTTCATAAAATATTGAATTTGGCCTTTACTGCTATAGCCCACAGAAATGCATTGAATAACACATTCATAAAAGGCAAAAAAAGACTAAAGAGATTAAGTCAAGACTACCTTCCATACTTCCGTATTTATTTTTTACCCGTATCGGTTTACCTTCAGACGAGTCCCGTGATACTTGTGGGGATCGTAGAGCGAAACGGAGAACACCAACGCGTTTGTGAGAATCTCCCCTTCCCCTCTCAAACACCACTCTAGCTCTGCCACTGCAAAATGCAATGCAAAAAAACAGATATCTCTGAAAAACCTTTCACGTCATTTATTATTTTCCATATAATGTTTAGCCCCGAGTTGATTATCCCTGACATAATTATGAAGTTTATGCAGGTTTTATACAAATTGTCCGTATAAACAGCCTCTAAAATATATAGCCTCTCAATGTTTGTTTTCTTGGAAAGCTGTGAGTGTTATACTGTGATAAAATATCAGTACTTTTTGCATTTACAACTTGTCTAAGTCCTATCATCAACTGATCTCAGAGTAGATTGGGTGCCTCAAGGCCCCGTTCTGACACACACAGAGCAGCCAACAGTCTCATATCCTCTTAGAGTAGAGTGGATGCCTCACATTGATCACATTCAAGAGGGAAAGAGCAGCCTCTGTACACACTCTCAGTCTTGTTTGACTAACCTTGGGGGGACAATTGATTCCCATTCAAAATCGTATTTTCCCTAACTCTAAACCTAACCTTAAAACGTTTTAGGGATAGGGGGCAGCATTTTAACTTTGGATGAATAGCGTGCCCAGAGTGAACTGCCTCCTACTCTGTC
Organism: Salvelinus namaycush; assembly: GCF_016432855.1. Lineage (NCBI taxonomy): Eukaryota > Metazoa > Chordata > Actinopteri > Salmoniformes > Salmonidae > Salvelinus > Salvelinus namaycush. The sequence continues at coordinate 55,457,920 of NC_052326.1, read as the reverse complement.
CCAGATGCTAATATATGCATATTAGTATTACCATTGGATATAAAACACTCTGATGTTTCTAAAACTGTTTGAATGATGTCTGTGAGTATAACAGAACTCATATGGCAAGCAAAAACCTGAGAAGAAATCCAAACAGGAAGTGAGAATTCTGAGGCTGATGAATCCCAGTGGGATATGGATCTGTTTGCACTTCCTACGCCTTCCACTAGATGTCAACAGTCTGTAGAACGTTGAATGAAGCTTCTACTGTGATGTTGAGCCGGATGGGAGCTCTTTGAGTCAGTGGTCTGGCAGAGTGCCAGGTCCTGGTCACGCGCATTCCACATGATATCGACTTGCGTTCCATTACTTCTATAGACACAAAGGAATTCTTGTTGGAAAGTTATTGAATATTTATGATAACAACATCCTAAAGATGGAATCTCTACTTAGTTTGACAAGTTTATTCGACATGTAATATAACTTTTTTGACGTTCGCCTGGATCTGCGCGAGCATTTGGATATGTGTACTAAACCTGCTAACAAAAGTAGCTACTTGGACATAAATAATGGACATTATCAAACAAAACAACAATTTATTGTAGAACTAGGATTCCTGTGGGTGCATTCTGATGAAGATCATCAAAGGTAAGGGAATATTTATGATGTAATTTTGTATTTCTGTTGACTCCAACATGGCAGAGAAATCTTGTTTCTCTCTGAGCGCCGTCTCAGATTATTGCATGGTGTGCTTTTTCCGGAAGTTTTTAAAAAAATCTGACACAGCAGTTGCATTAAGAACAAGTGTATCTTTAATTCTATGTAAAACATGTATCTTTCATCAAAGTTTATGGTGAGTATTTCTGTTATTTGATGTGGCTCTCTGCAATTTCTCCGGATATTTTGGAGGCATTTCTGAACATGGCGCCAATGTAAACTGAGATTTTTTTATATAAATATGCACATTATCGAACAAAACATACATGTATTGTGTAACATGATGTCTTATGAGTGTCATCTAATGAAGATCATCAAAGGTTAGTGATTCATTTTATCTCTATTTCTGCTTTTTGTGACTCCTATCTTTGGCTGGGAAAATGGCTGTGTGTTTTTTGGACTTGGCGGTGATCTAACATAATCACATGTTGTGTTTTCGCTGTTAAACATTTTTTTAATCGTACACGATGGGTAGAACACCTCCCAAACCCGGATCCGGGATCCCCCCCATCAAAAAAGCTGACTAGCATAGCCTAGCCTAAAGCCACAGGGATATCATATAATAAAATGTTCATGAAATCACAAGTCCAAGACACCAAATGAAAGATACACATCTTGTGAATCCAGCCATCATTTCTGATTTTTAAAATGTTTTACAGGGAAGACACAATATGTAAATCTATTAGCTAACCACGTTACCAAAAGACACCACTTTTTTACTCCACCATTTTTTTACTCCATCAGTAGCTATCACAAATTCGACCAAATAAAGATATAAATAGCCACTAACCAAGAAACAACTTCATCAGATGACAGTCTGATAACATATTTATTGTATAGCATATGTTTTGTTAGAAAAATGTGCATATTTCAGGTATAAATCATAGTTTACCATTGCAGCCACCATCACAACTCTCACCAAAGTGACTAGAATAACTACAGAGAGCAACGTGAATTAGCTAATTACTCATCATAAAACATTTCTTAAAAATACACAGCGTACAGCAGATGAAAGACACAGATCTTGTGAATCCAGCCAATATTTCAGATTTTCTAAGTGTTTTACAGCGAAAACACAATATAGCGTTATATTAGCTTACCACAATAGCAAACATCACAACAGCATTGATTCAAGGCAAAAATAGCGATAACGTATAAACCACCAAAATATATTAATTTTTTCACTAACCTTCTCAGAATTCTTCAGATGACAGTCCTATGACATCATATTACACAATGCATATAGAGTTTGTTCGAAAATGTGCATATTTAGCGGCACAAATCGTGGTTATACAATGAGAAAAGTAGCAAAGCTGCCCAGACCTATTCTAATCAGTAACTATTCCAAAACTTGACTAAAAAATACAGGTTGGACAGCAATTGAAAGACAAATTAGTTCTTAATGCAATCGCTGGGTTAGATTTTTAAAATTAACGTTACTGCGCAATACAGCGTGCGCCAAAGCGAGACCGCACCATAATTCATGGCGGAATTATTATTTTACATTTGTCAACATAAGTACGAATTAACAGCATAAAGACTGCTTACTATTAGCTGAGCTTCCATCAGAATCTTGGGCAAGGTGTCCTTTCTCCAGAACAATCGTCTTTGGGTTGAAAGATGTCCTCTTCTCCTGTCGAAATAGCAGCTAACGATAGCCACCCACTGGAGACGTGTCCAACTAGTGAAAGCGCATGACAAAGAAATCCCAGAAAATCGCAATAAACTGCTATAAACTGCTATAAGTCGGTTTAAATTAACTACCTTATGATGTCTTTAACACCTATAACGAATAAAAACATGACCGGAGATATAGAACTACTAAAACGAAAGCGTTTGCAGGACGCCATTGTGATGTCTTCTTGCGCCAGGCGCACCGTTGAAAAGGACGGTACTTCCGTTCCACGGTCTTATATAAGGTCCCAGATTGCGCAATCCACTCCATTCAAATTCTCCCCGCTTACTGACATCTAGAGGAAGACGTATGCAGTGCATGTAGCCCGATGGCTTACATGGGGACTTATAAACTGACCTCAGAACAGGGACCTCGATTTCTGAAATCTCACTCCCTGACAGGAAATGTGCTGCAGAATGAGTTCTGTTTCACTCAGAGAAATAATTCAAACGGGTTTAGAAACTAGAGAGTGTTTTCTATCCAATAGTAATAATAATATGCATATTGTACGAGCAAGAATTGAGTACGAGGCAGTTTAATTTGGGAACTCATTTTTACAAAGTCGAAATGGCGCCCCCATAGGCTCAAGAAGTTAACAAGATGTTTATTTTTCATTTGCTGTATTGGACTTGTTAATGTGTGAAAGTTACATATTTCAAAAAAATATTTTTGAATTTCCCGCGCTGCCTTTTCAGCGGATTGTTGTCAGGGGTTCCGCTAGCGGAACGCATGTCCTAGAAAGGTTAACTCCTAACCCTAAACCTAACCTTAACTCCTAACCCTAAACCTAACCTTAACTCCTAAACCTAACCTTAACTCCTAACCCTAAACCTAACCTTAACTCCTAACCCTAAACCTAACCTTAACTCCTAAACCTAACCTAACCTTAACTCCTAACCCTAAACCTAACCTTAACTCCTAACCATAAACCTAACCTTAACTCCTAACCATAAACCTAATCTTAACTCCTAACCATAAACCTAACCTTTAACCCCCAACTAACCCTAACTCTAATCCTTAAACTAATTCTAACCCTAACCCTAAACCTGTTTCCTTAAGGGGACAAAAAAAATGTCCTGAGTTTGTAGTTTTGTAGTTTTTGTATTATTCTTGTGGGGACTAACAAAATGTCCCCTGTTTGTCAAATTGTAGTTTTTGTACTATTCTTCTGGGGACTAGTTAAACATGTCCACCTCACCAGGGAAAAGCAGCCACAGACACCTGATTATCAGGAATCAAGGTAAAACCCAAGTGCAGACTGTGTGAAGTAAAAATGTTTATTGTAACCACAGGAGCAGGCAAACAACAGGTCAAGGCAGGCAGGGGTCGATAATCCAGAGCAGAGGCCAAGGTACAGCAAAGGTACAGGATGGCAGGCAGGCTCAGGGGCAGGCAGTGGTCAGGCGGGAGGGTACAGGGGTCAGAACAGGCAAAGGTCAACAATCAGGAGGACGAGAAAAGAGAGACTGGGGAAAGCAGGAGCTGATACAAAAACGCTGGTTGACTTGACAAACAAGACGAACTGGCCACAGACAAACAGAGAACACAGGTATAAGTACCCAGGGGATAAGTGGGGAAGATGGGTGACACCTGGAGGGGGATGGAGACAAGCACAAGGACCATGTGAAACAGATCAGGGCGTGACATCTGATATTACCTCTTTTTCAAATCTCACACAATACTAAATGGCAACCTATTCCCTTTTGTGCACTATTTTTAACCAGGAACCTCTGGTCAGAAGTAACGCACTATGTAGGGTGGTATTTGTAATGTAGACCTAACAGATAATAATGTGCCATCCTCTCTGAAATGGCAGATTAATTCATACACCCCCAAATATAACTGGATACATTCAAAGGTCACTAGTTACATCACCGTCTGGGGCAGTTAGCGTGTGTGTGTGTGTGTGTGTGTGTGTGTGTGTGTGTGTGTGTGTGTGTGTGTGTGTGTGTGTGTGTGTGTGTGTGTGTGTGTGTGTTTTGTGTGTGTGTGTGTGTGTGTGTGTGTGTGTGTGTGTGTGTGTGTGTGTGTGTGTGTGTGTGTGTGTGTGTGTGTGTTTTGTGTGGCTGTCGGCATTTACATATGCTTCATGTCTGAATGCGTTAAATACTCCATGTTTTGAACAAACCTGGGTTCAAATAACATTTAAAATCATTTCATATACATTATCTGGACTTGACTGAGCTTATCCTGTTTGGGATAGGGGGCAGCATTTTCACGTTCGGATCAAAAGCGTGCCCAGAGTAAACTTCCTGCTACTCAGGCCCAGAAGCTAATGTATGCATATTATTAGTAGATTTGGATAGAAAACACTCTTAAGAAAACCTGAGAAAAATCCAACCAGGAAGTGGGAAATCTGAGGTTTGTAGTTTTTCAACTCATTGCCTTTCTAATATACAGTGTCTATGGGGTCATATTGCACTTCCTAAGGCTTCCACTAGATGTCAACAGTCTATAGAACCTTGTTTATACCTCCATGTGAGATTTTCCAAAATGCTTTACGGCGAAAGCATACCATTCGATTATCTGAGGACAGCGCCCTGCATACAAAATCATTCAAAACATTTTCCAAACCAGCAGAGGCGTCACAAAAAGTTAGAAATAGCAATAAAATAAATCACTTACCTTTGAAGATCTTCCTCTGTTTGCAATCCCAAGGTTCCCAGCTACACAACAAATGGTTGTTTTGTTCAATAAAGTCCATCTTTATATCCCAAAAAAGTCAGTTTAGTTGGCGCATTTGATTCAGTAATCCACCCGTTCCAGCCATTCAACATGCAGACAAAGGAATCCCAAAAGTTACCAATATACTTCATCCAAACAATTCAAGCAACATTTCTAATCAATCCTCAGATACCCTAATATGTAAATAAACGATACAATTTAAGACGGAGAATAGTATGTTTATTACCGGAGATAAATAATGAAGTGCGTGCCCTTATCCACGTCCACCACGAGACTACAGTCCAAATGAGAGCCACCTTGAAAAACTACAAATTCTAGCTCATTTAAAAAAAAAAACAAGCCCGAAATATTTTCTAATGAATGTTGACATCTAGTGGAAGCCATAGGCACTGCAATCTGGGAGGATTTCTTTTGAATTTCCCATAGACAAGCATTTTCAATGGGTGGTGACCTCAAAAAATATTCCGGATGGATTCTCCTCTGGTTTTTGCCTGCCATATCAGTTCTGTTATACTCACATACATTATTCTAACAGTTTTAGAAACGTCAGAGTGTTTTCTATCCAATACTACCAATTATATGCATATCCTAGCTTCTGGGCCTGAGTAACAGGCAGTTTACTTTGGGCACATAAGTCATCCGAACTTCCGAATACTGCCCCCTAGCCTTAAGATAGGGTGTTACCGTCACACTGGTAGAAACACTACCCTGTAACAACAGACATGCTCTCAGACTCAGGAAAGTACTCACACACACAGCCATGTGTCAGCTGTGTGTCTCTATGTCCCCTCTACCATACCCTCCGTTGTCCTTCTCCAGTTATGATGGTCTGCAGCTGCCATACCCTCCATTGCCCTTCTCAAGTTATCAAATCAAATCAATATGAATTTATACAGCACATTTCAGACATGGAATTCAACATAATGTCCTTCACAGGAAAAAATACAATTAAAATAAAATAAAGTAAATTTTTACTTCACAACAAACATAAACAAATGAATAACAATACAAATGTAATGACTAAAATCCACCCTAAAGAAAAGAAATCTAAAAAGGTGTGTTTTAAGATCTCTTTTAAAAATGTCCACAGTTTCGGCTCCCCTCGGGTTCTCTGGCAGACTATTCCAGAGGCTGGGGGCATAATAACTAAATGCTGTCTCTCCATGCCTCTTGGTCCTAGGCTTTGGGATAGTTAAAAGGCCAGTGCCATAGGACCTGAGGGACCTACTGAGTACATAACTTAAAAGCACGTCTGACATGTATTGGGCTGCACCATCATGGATTGATTTAAAAACCAATAGAGGAATCTTAAAATTAATTATAAAATTCACAGGCAGCGAGTGCAGAGACCTTAAAACCGGCATAATGTGTGCTCTCCATCTTGTCTTGGTATCTGTGCTGCAGCATTCTGTATGTTTGCCGTTGACCAATGGTTTTCTTGGGTAGACCAGACAGGAGAGCAATTCAGTAGTTAAGCTTGCATGTAATAAAAGCATGGATGAGTCTCTCTGTATCATCCTGAGACAGAAACGGCTGCACCTTGGCAATGTTCCTCAGGTGGTAAAAAGTTATTTTGGTCACATTCCATAATGTGTGATTTGAAATTGAGTTCAGAATCTAAAATAGCACATAGGTTTTTTTCACTGGTGTTTTATCTTTTTGCCCTTGAATTAAAATATGCGGCCAGATTCTCTCTCTGTGGTTTGGCTCCAACAGTAAGTACCTCGGTCTTGTCTTGATTTAGCTGGAGGAAGTTGTGAGCCATCCAAGAATTTAAATCATGAAAACATTCTAATAATTTATCCGTGGAGCTAAAATACTCTGGTGGCACAGAAATGTAAAGTTGTGTATAGTCTGCGTAGGTGTCACGCTCGTCGTCCTCCTCGTCTGAGGAGGAGTAGTTGGAAGGATCGGAGGACAAAAATGCAGCGTGGTATGTGTCCATCATGAATTTAATGAACAGAGAACACTGAACAAACACTGAACAAACTATACAAAACAAAACAATAAAAGAAATGTAAAGTTGTGTATAGTCTGCGTAGGAGTGAAAATCATTGCTTCGCTTCCTGATAATGCTGCCAAGGGGCAAAACACAGTATATAAACTGAACAGTACCGGACCCAAAATTGAACCTTGTGGAACGCTACATGTGATATGTCTTTTCTCTTAGTTATGTTCACCTAGGGTGACCAAAAAAACTCTCAACTGGTTAAATAGGTCCTACACCAATGTAGAACTGGACAGGAGAGGCCAACCCACCTCTCCAGGCTGTCCAGAAGGACATCATGGTCAACAGTTTCAAATGCAGCACTACAATCCAAGAGTACAAGGACAGATTTGGCATCTCTGTTGGCTCAAAGATCATTTACCACTTTAACTAAGGCTATTTCTGTACTGTGGTGGATTGGAATTTTTCAAAAATACAGTTCGCACTTAAAAAAAAAAATCCGATATTTGAAAATCAATTTCTCTCAAATTTTGCTTAAGAATGGAAAGTTTGAGATTGGCCGAAAATTGCTAAAATCCGAAGAATCTAGATTACTTTTCTTCATAGCAGTTTTTAGTGAAGTGGGGAAAGTGCCTGTGAACAGGGTGTGATTAACAATAGCTTGCACTTCTTCAGATATGCAATTGAAAACTGTTTTGAAGAAGGTGGTGGAGATAGAATCGAAAAGGCAGGTAGAAGACTTAAGTTGTGATATCACTTTCCTCAGCATGTTTGTGTCAACCTGGGAAAATAAATCAACAGTGCCTTTGGGTGGTAGGCTAGGGCACATGTCATCAAACTTCTTATCAGGTCTTACTTGACTGATACCCAGTCTAATGTTTGTTATCTTATCTCTGAAATATGCCGCAAAGTCATCAAATTTAGATGTGGAGGAAAGTTGACATAGGTTTTGCGGGTGTATGATTTATCAGGCCATCAATGGTCGAGAAGAGCACTCTCGAATTATTCAGATTTTTAGTGATCAAAACAGAGCCCGTCTGGCATTTCTAACTGCCTTGTTATTCAGTACCAGTCAAAAGTTTGGATACACCTACTCATTCAAGAGTGTTCCTTTATTTTTACTATTTTCTACATCGTATGAACTATGAAATAACACATATGGAATCATGTAGTAACCAAAAAAGTGTTAAAAATATCACAACATATTTTATATTTGAGATTCTTCAAAGTAGACACCCTTTGTCTTGATGAAAGCTTTGCACACTCTTGGCATTCTCTCAACCAGCTTCACCCAGAATGCTTTTCCAACAGTCTTGAAGGAGTTTCCACATATGCTGAGCACTTGTTGGCTGCTTTTCCTTCACTCTGCGGTCCAACTCATCCCAAATCATCTCAATTGGGTTGAGGTCAGGTGACCCCAGACCTCACAACCATAAAGGGCGATGGTTTCCACAACTGATTCAAGTATTTTTTGCCAGATCCTAATTGGGATGTTGAACTTTATGTTAATTTTGATGGCGTAGAATGCCCTTCTTTCCTTGTCTCTCAAGTGGTTCACAGCTTTGTGGAAGTTACCTGTAGTGCTGATGTTTAGGTCGAGGTAGGTGTCGTTTTTTGTGTGCTCTAGGGCAATGGTATATAGATGGAATTTTCATTTGTGGTCATGGAAACTGGTCCGTTTTTGGAACACCATTATTTTTGTCCTACTGAGATTTACTGTCAGGATCCAGGTCTGACAGAATCTATGCAAAAGATCTAGGTGCTGCTGTAGGCCCTCCTTGGTTGGTGACAGAAGCACCAGATAATCAGCAAACAGTAGACATTTGACTTCAGATTGTAGTAGGGTGAGGCCAGGTGCTGCAGACTGTTCTAGTGCCCTCGCCAAATCTGTGATATATATGTTGAAGTGGGTGGGGCTTAAGCTGCATCCCTTTCTCACCCCACGGCCCTGTGCAAAGAAAAGTATGTTTTTTTCCAAAAATTGATTTTATTATCTCATATTTTCCCCCAACACTGCTTCCATCCATTTATATAGCAGCCTCTCATGCCAAATTGAGTCAAAAGCATTTTTGAAATCAACAAAGCATGTGTAGACATTGACTTTGTTTTGATTTCCATGCTAGTCAATTAGGGTGTGCAGGGTGAATACGTGGTCTGTTGAATAATGATTTGTTAAAAAGCTAATTTGATATTTGCTCAGTACATTGTTTTCACTGAGGAAATGTACAAGTCTGATGTTAATGATAATGTAGAGAATTTGTTTGCTGTTGACGCATATCCCATGCTAGTTATTGCGGTCAATAACTATTATGGTTATTAGACTAGCTAGTTATAGATGCCAGATATTTTTTGTTTAGTTTTTTCCAATTTTCCCAGAAGGGGTTAGGATTCTTCAAATACATCGTGCTCATTTCTGACGTGCTGTTCCTTCATTTGACATAGTATATTTCTGTATCGTTTTAGTGATTCACCGTAGTGAAGGTAAAGGTTTTCTGGGTCTCTGGATCATGTTTTTGGTTGGATAGGCTTCACAATATCTTTCTTAGGTTTTTGCATTCCTCAATCAAACCTTCCGTAATAGTTTTTCTTCAGTCTGTCTTTAAATGTTTTGATTTGATAGGGTAGCTGAAAGATCAAATATAAATTGTTTTGGCTTCCTACTGCCAAGTTTAACCCTTCACTATTACAGTGAAATGTTTTTGTTTTTGCCTAATTGTTTTTTGGTTGGTTTCTACACTACTTTCCTTTCATCTATAGCATTTCTTAATATTGTGCAGTTCCTTTGGCTTTGATGCCTCAGGTCAGTGATAAAGCAATCCACAGTATACTTCCAATGGATGAGCTATAGGTGAATTACCATAGGAGTCTCCTCAAAGCCTACCATCGACTATATACAGACCAGTGGAGACTGCTGAGGGGAGAACGGCTCATAATAATGGCTGGAAAGAAGAAAATGGAATGGCATCAAACATGGAAACCATGTGTTTGGTGTATTTGATACCATTCCACTCATTCCACTCCAGCCAATAACACAAGCTCGTCCTCCCTAATTAAGGTGCCACCAACCTCCTGTTGTACAGACCCAGAGTTGCAGGACTTGTGACCCAGAGTTGCAGGACTTGTGACCCAGAGTTGCAGGACTTGTGACCCAGAGTTGCAGGACTTGTGACCCAGAGTTGCAGGACTTGTGACCCAGAGTTGCAGGACTTGTGACCCAGAGTTGCAGGACTTGTGACCCATTTTGAGGATTTGTTTTCTCTTTTGAGATAATTTCCTCATACATTTCTAGCCAGATGTAAAATATTCCTGTTTTGACTAATTTAATAGTCTGGGTTAGGTCTGCTCTATACAAAATAAGCATATCCCCTGAGTCTCTTCCTTGTTTCAGATCTGGTAGTTTGGTGGATGGGACTTCAAGCTATCTGTCACCTAGAGGGCAATCAAATGGTCCATCTCCTATATACTAAGTTTCTTGTAGGATGACAATGCCTAAATTTTCAATTTCTTTGATGAAGTCTGGGCTCCTCCTCTTTAGGCCAAAGACAGATGACCTCAGATCTTGTATATTCCAGGATGAGATCTTTGTGTAAAATCTTTGTGTTCTATAGTGTCTAGTGTTGTTTTCCTGTGGTTTAGGCCCGGACCATTACAGTAGTTGTGAGCAGACCATGTTGAGCATCTGATACATACCTCTAAGGTGGCAGAATGGGGCTCGGGTGGGTGTAGGAGTGGGATTTGGGCCTGTTTCTCTTCTCATGGCCTGGGTATATGTGTTTCTCTCTCTCTGTGACGTTGACAGGAGGAGAGTGTACCTAACAGCTGTTCTCTCTGTCTCTGTCTCTCTGTGTCTCTGTGTCTCTGTGTCTCTGTGTCTCTGTCTCTCTGTCTCTCTGTCTCTGTGTCTCTGTGTCTCTGTGTCTCTGTGTCTGTCTCTGTCTCTCTGTCTCTCTGTCTCTGTCTCTGTCTCTGTCTCTCTGTCTCTGTCTCTGTCTCTCTGTCTCTCTCTCTGTCTCTGTCTCTCTCTCTCTGTCTCTCTCTCTGTCTCTCTCTGTGTCTCTGTGTCTCTGTCTCTCTGTCTCTCTGTCTCTCTGTCTCTCTGTCTCTCTGTCTCTCTGTCTCTCTGTGTCTCTGTGTCTCTGTGTCTCTGTGTCTCTGTGTCTCTGTCTCTCTCTCTCTCTCTCTCTCTGTCTCTGTCTCTGTCTCTGTCTCTGTCTCTGTCTCTCTCTCTCTGTCTCTCTCTCTCTGTCTCTCTGTCTCTGTCTCTGTCTCTCTCTCTGTCTCTCTCTCTCTGTCTCTCTCTCTCTGTCTCTCTCTCTCTGTCTCTCTGTCTCTCTCTCTCTCTCTCTCTCCAGTGTCTGTCCTTCAAATCTCTCCAAGCAGTATGTGGGGGAGGGGAGGGGGGGGGTAAAAGGCTCCAAGGGCACAGCATGTTGCTGAGGTCTGTCAGTGTGATATCAGTTCTGTAATTACACCACTCGATGGGAACACTAATTTATCGATAAAGACACTACAGGCACTGCATGATCCGTGTTGTGAAAACAGAGAATGGATTAGTGATGAGCCAACAAGATCTCACAGTCTGACATCATTTCTTGACGTCGTTGGACAAATGTTTATTTATCACTAGTAAAGTGACTTCATCTCCCAATGTCCGTTATTTCGGAACATACTGTAGCTCACACATGAGGCTCAAAGCAAACAGAAACAACTCCAGGGTTAAATTCAGGTATTAATTCTGATTGATAAATTAAGGTTTAAGGTTTAGGATAGAGCGAACAGAAAACAACTCTATGGTTAAATTTAGCCATTATTTGAGACTTGCCTTGCTAAACCATTGTAGATTGATGGCGCAGTGGTCTAAGCAGCAAGTCCTGGGCCAAGAATACGGCTCATCTGTCAAGGTTGCGGTCGTTCAAGGTTACTGCTCGTTCACGCTGCACGTTCAGGCTGCTACTAACTTGTGAGTTGGTGATCTCCCGCTCGTTTAGTAAAGCACAGTTAGTATCCATACAGTGAGTTAGTTCTCCGCCTTCTCTCTGTTTATCGTAATGGTGTACGTTTGATCAAGTCTATGTTGCTTCTGTGTGTTGTATATAGAATTTTGTTTATTCATATCAGCCCTTATGCCTCCAACCTGCACACCATTTTGTTTATCACTTAATTTCTTTATTTCCTGGGAAGTGCTGCATCTACCTGGAGATTTATCGCACAATCCCCTCGTCGATGAGGTGATAATTGGGTCACCTTCTTTTTACAGAAGGCGATAGCCAAATCGGCATATTCTGAGGGCGCACGGATCCCTTTAGCGGGATCATTTTCATCAACAACCGCTGAATTGCAGAGCGCCAAATTCAAAGAAAATTACCAAAAATATTTAATTTCATGAAATCACAAGTGCAATATAGCAAAACACAGCTTAGCTTGTTGTTAATCCACCTGTCGTGTCAGATATTGAAAATATGCTTTACAGCAAAAGAAATCCAATTGTTTGTGTGAGTTTATCGATCACTAGACAAAACATTACAAACACCTAGCAGCAATGTAGATTGGTCACGAAAGTCAGAAAAGCAATAAAATGTATCGCTTACCTTTGATGATCTTCGGATGTTTACACTCACGAGACTCCCAGTTACACAATAAATGTTCCTTTTGTTCGATAAAGATAATTTTTATATAAAAAAACGTCCATTTGTTTGGCGCGTTATGTTCAGAAATCCACAGGCTCAGGCAGGTCATGAAGGGCAGACGCAAATTCCAAATAGTATCTGTAAAGTTCATAGAAACATGTCAAATGTTTTTATAATCAATCCTCAGGTTGTTTTTAACATAAATAATCTATAATATTTCAACCGGACGGTAAACTATTGATTACAATAGAGAAAGAAAATGTTGAGTGACCACTTTCGCGAGCAAGAACTAATCAAAGGACATCTGACTATCCACTGACGCGATTTGATAAATCTCGCTCATTTATCAGAATAAAAGCTTGAAACTATGTCTAAAGCCTGTTCACAACCTGTGGAAGCCATTGGAAAAGGAATCTGGTTGATATCCCTTTAACTTCTTATGGCTGCAGCCTGACACCGGTACACTTATGACAACATCCAGCTCAAGTGCAGGGCGCGAAATTCAAAATATATTTTTTTTAAATATTTAACTTTCACACATTAACAAGTCCAAGACACCAGATGAAAGGTACACATCTTGTGAATCAAGCCAACATGTCCGATTTTTAAAATGTTTTACAGGGAAGACACAATATGTAAATCTATTAGCTAACCACGTTAGCAAAAGACACCACTATTCTTACTCCATCAGTTTTTACTCCATCAGTAGCTATCACAAATTCGACCAAATAAAGATATAAATAGCCACTAACCAAGAAACAACTTCATCAGATGACAGTCTGATAACATATTTATTGTATAGCATATGTTTTGTTCGAAAAATTTGCATATTTCAGGTATAAATCATAGTTTACATTTCAGCTACAATCAGAAATTGCACCGAAAGCAGCCATAATATTTACAGACACCAACGTCAAATACCTAATTACTCATCATAAAACATTTCTGAAAAATACATAGTGTACAGCAATTGAAAGACAGGCATCTTGTGATTCCAGACAATATTTCCGATTTATTAAATGTTTTACAGCGAAAACAAAATGTAGCGTTATATTAGCGTAGCCACAATAGCCAGAAACACTTGGGCGCCCACGACCAGTTCACATGCACGACAGATATTAGAAATAGCATCATAAAATGTTTCTTACTTTTGGTGATCTTCCGTCAGAATGTTGGACAAGGTGTCCTTTGTCCAGAACAGTCGTTGTTTTGATCTGGAACGGCAAATATCCCTCTTCATTTAGCATGGGCACTTGCCAAGTGGCACGGATCACTCCAACGTCAACAAAGTCAGAGAACGGAACACGGCAAAACTCCCGAAAAAATTTCAATAATCTGATTAAACTATATTGAAAAAACATACGTTATGATGATATGGTCACATGTATCAAATAAAATCTAAGACGGAGATGTTAGTCGTCCATAACGGGAGCAAAACAGAAGGCATATCCATGTCCTCTTTCGCGCGCTCCAGAAACAGGAAGTGGACGGTCACGTCAAAGAAATAGCTTTTATTCCACCTCAGACCAAGATAAACACAAAATGTCTTCCCTCACAGCCTCTTGACACCCAGAGGAAGGCGTATGAAGTGTACGTAGACTCTTACGTATCATGACCATGTATAGGCAGGAAGTTGAACAGAGCATATATTTCTGACATTCCACTTCCTGGTCAGGAAAAGTGCTGCAGAATGAGTTCTGTTTCACTCAGAGAAATAATTCAAACGGTTTTAGAAACTAGAGAGTGTTTTCTATCCAATAGTAATAATAATATGCATATTGTACGAGCAAGAATTGAGTACGAGGCCGTTTGAAATGGGCACTATTTAACTGGCTACTCAATACTGCCCCTTGCAGCCATAACAGGTTAAATGGAGGATAGGCAGGCAATGGAACAGGGATTTTTCAAAATAAGAGGCACTTCCGGGTTGGATTTCCTCAGGTTTTTGCCTGCAAAATCAGTTCTGTTATACTCACAGACAATATTTTGACAGTTAGAAACTTAAGAGTGTTTTCTATCCTAATATGTCAATTATATGCATATTCTAGCATCTGGGCCTGAGGAATAGGCCGTTTACATTGGGAACGTTATTTTTCCAAACATAAAAATTCTGCCTCCTAGCGTCAAGAAGTTAAAATACGCATCCCGGACATCTCTGCTCTCCTGCGCTAGACTCCTTCACCTACCTCTAAACGCAATCTTGTCACAAGGAGTTAACCTCTCTTGGGCACGTGAGATGGTAGCGTCCCACCACTTCAACGGCCAGTGAAACTGCTGGGCGCCAAATTCAAATACAGAAATACTCATTATAAAAATTCAGAAAACAAAACATATTTTACATAGGTTTAAAGATTCACTTCTTGTGAATCCAACCACGGTGTCAGATTTAAAAAATGCTTTACGGCGAAAGCATACATTACGATTATGAGAACATAGCCCACAAGACAAATTATTACAAACAGTAGCCAGCCAGATAGAACAGTTACACAATTTAGAAATAGAGATAAAATTAATCCCTTACCTTTGATATTCATATGTGTGCACTCAGCAGACATTCATTTACTCAATAAATGTTCCTTTTGTTCGATAAAGTCTCTTTATACCCAAAAACCGCGTTTTCTTCAGTAATCCACAGGCTGAAACGCAGTCAAAACAGGAAGAAAAAAAAATCCAAATTGTATCCGTAAAGTTCATAGAAACATGTCAAACGATGTTTATATTCAAACCTCAGGTTGTTTTTAGCCTAAATAATCGATACTATTTCAACCGGACAATAATGGTGGTGTGCTTGAAACATGTTGGTATTACAGACTCGGTTAGGGAGAGGTTTGAAAAGTCAATGAAGACACTTCCCAGCTGGTCTGCACATGCTTTGAGCACATGTCCTGGTAATCTGTCTGTCACCGCTGCTTTGTGAATGTTGACCTGTTTAACTTCTTTGGGCTTCTTTGGGCTAGGGGGCAGTATTCGGAGGTTTGGATGAATGAGGTGCCAAAAGTAAACTGCCTTTTACTCAGGCCCAGACGTTAGGATATGCATATAATCTGTTAATGACCTCCACACCTGTGACGAGCTGGGCCTCTGTCTGTGACCATCACACCTCTGCGCGACTGGGCCTCTGTTAAGTTGCTGACAACACACGATGAGACAGCCTATAGGGAGGAGGTCAGAGACCTGACAGTGTGGTGCCAGGACAATAACCTCTCCTCAATGTGAGCAAGACAAAGGAGCTGATCGTGGACAACAAGAAAAGGCTGTCTGAACAGGCCCCCATTAACAACGACGGGGCTGTAGTGGAGCGGGTCGAGAGTTTCAAGATCCTTGGTGTTCACATCACCAATGAACTATCACACCAAGACAGTTGTGAAGAAGGCACAACAACACCTTTTCCCCCTTAGGAAACAGAAAAGATTTGGCATGGGTCACCAGATCCTCAAAAAGTTATTCAGCTGCACCATCAAAAACATCCTGACCAGTTGCATTACCGCCTGGTATGGTAACTGCTCGGAATCTGACCGTAAGGCGCTACAGAGGGTAGTGCATACGGCCCAGTACATCACTGGGGCCAAGCTTCCTGCCATCCAGGACCTATATACTAGGCGGTGTCAGATGAAGCCCATAAAATTGTCAGAGACTCCAGTCACCCAAGTAATAGACTATTTTCTCTGCTAACGCACGGCAAGCGGTACCGGAGCAGCAAGTCTAGGACTAAAAGGCTCCTTAACAGATTCTACCCCCAAGACATAAGACTGTTGAACAATTCATCAAATGGCCACTTTACCTTGACATCACCACCCCATTTGTTTTTTACACTGCTGCCACTCACTGTTTATTATCTATGCATAGTCACTTCACCCCCACCTACATGTACAAATTACCTCGACTAACCTGTACCCCCTGTATGAAGCCTCGTTATTGTTATTTTATTGTGTTACTTTTTAGAATTTTTTACCTTAGTTTATTTGGTAAATATTTTCTTAGCTCTTTCTTGAACTGCACTGTTGGTTAAGGGCTTGTAAGTAAGCATTTCACGGTAAGGTCTACGCATTATATTCGGCGCATGTGACAAATAAAGTTTGTCACAGATTTACTGTAAGTAATGTAGCTAGCTAGTTAGGTAAGTTGTGAGCTCAGTGTACTAATGTGATGTAGCCTAATGCGCCGATCTTACCTGCTAGATATTTCAATCGAAAACAGCGGACAACAAAACTTCTGATTTCAGAAAAAGGTCAAATAAGCCACGAAAGTCTTAAACTTTAAAGTTGAAAGAAATGTTCATGATCGAAACAGATATTTGGAAGACTGCTCTATCATCTTCACTGTCGGAGTCATCTTGATAGTGCATCTGCATTCAAGTGATCCCTGGATGTCCCTCATGCAGGTCAGATAGCAGTCTCCTCTGGAATTTGTGAGGTACCACCACCCTTGATCCCCACAGAACCACCATAGTCCCTGTTCCCAAGAAGGTGAGGATAACCTGCATAAATGATTACAGCCCCGTAGTACTCACATCAGTAGCCATGAAGTGCTTTGAAAGGCTGGTCATGGCTCACATCAACAGCATCCTCCCGTATATCCTTGACCTACTCCAATTCGCATTCCACCCCAACAGATCCACAGATGAAGCAATCTCAATTGCACTCCACACTGCCCTTTCCCACCTGGACAAAGGGAACCCCCAATAAGTGAGAATGCTGTTCATTGACTACAGCTCAGTGTTCAACACAATAGTGCCCATGAAGCTCATCACTAAGCAAAGGACCCTTGGACTTAAAACCTCCCTCTGCAACTGGATCCTGGACTTCCTGACATGCCACCCCCAGGTGGTAAGGATATGCAACAACACATCTACTATGCTGATACTCAACACTGGGGCCCCTCAGCAGTGTGTACTTAGTTACCTCTTGTACTCCCTGTTCACCCACGACTGTGTGGCCAAAAACGACTCCAAGAGCATCATTAACTTGGCTTTCGAAGACTTCAAAAAGGCAGGGTAGGATAGATATAGGTCTGTAGCAATTTGGGTCTAGAGTGTCTCCCCCTTTGAAGAGGGGGATGACCGCGGCAGCTTTCCAATCTTTGTGGAACTCTGGCGATACGAAATAGAGGTTGAACAGGCTAGTAATAGTTGTTGCAACAATTTCTGCGGATAATTTTAGAAAGAGAGGGTCCAGATTGTCAAGCCCAGCTGATTTGTAGAGGTCCAGATTTTACAGCTCTTTCAGTACATCAACTATGCATATGCATATTCTAGCATCTGGACCTGAGAAATAGGCAGCTTACAATGGGAACGTTATTTTTCCAAACATAAAAATTCTGCCCCCTAGCTTCAAGAGGTTAACTATATATACAGTAATTGTAATTATTTGTGTTCAATTTGTGTTCAATTGTTAGGTTTTCTTATTAAAATTGTGGGAAGAAGACCAATGCTTTTTCTACTCTCAGATTTTCATGGTAAGGAAAATAAAGCATAAAAACAACTATTCTAGGCTAAATACAGCAGCCACGTCGGGACTCGATAAAGGGTCGGCGAGTATGTTCATTCTTGGTAGAAAATGCCCCCCGAATTCGCTACACTTGTTATCTTCTGTAGGGTAGGGGGCAGCATTCGGAATTTTGGATGAAATGCATGCCCAAATTAAACGGCCTGTTTCTTGGGCCCAGAAGATATGATATGCATATAACTGGTAGATTTGGATAGAAAACACTCTAAAGTTTCCAAAACTGTTAAAATAGTGTCTATGAGTTTAACAGAACTGATTTGGCAGGCGAAAACCTGAGAAAAATCCATTCAAGAAGTCGTTTTTGTTTTGGTTTATAGTTTTCTATTCAATGCTATTACAGTATCCCTTGACTTAGGACTCAACTTGCAGTTTCTATGCCTTACACTAGATGTCAACAGTCTTTAGAATGTGTTTCAGTCTTGTATTCCGAAAAATGAGGAAGTAAGAGCAGTCTGAATGAGTGGACCCTAAAGTTTCACGGAGCTTTTTCCTGCACAAGACCGAGAGAGTGCGTTTCTTGTTTACATTTTATATTGACAACGTTATTGTCCGGTTTCAAAGCAAGGATGTAGTCAGCCACGGTTTCCCCTTGACTCTGGTGACGTTGGTAAAATCTGAAACGTTCTGCAATGAGAATTGGCTTAGGCTTGAAATGCCTTGAAAGAGTTTCAGTCAGTTCTGCATAGTTCAACTCCACTGCTTTTATTGGTTCATTGAGACCTTTCAGCAATCCATACTCAGTTGGACCCAAAACACTGAGAAATACGTCTGCTTTCTTTTCATCTTTGATTTCATTTGCAGCCAGCCAACGCTCAAAACGCTCCAAATAGGAATCAAAATCCTCTTTTGTAGCCTCAAACTCTGGTACTCGACCAATGGTTGCCATTTTCACAGTTAATTGTTCAGTTTCCTTATTCCTTGTATTCCTTCATTTTCATCTAATTCTTCACTTCAGAAGTTTCTGCAATTACTTCGTTCACTGCACTCATTTGTAATAATGTACACACCGTGTTACGTTCCTTCTTCCTTTTTTTTTTCCTTTCTTGACAATATTTCTCCACCGAGAAATATTTAGTGTCCCATGTTTCATGAGCTGAGAAAAAGATCCCACAATTTTTCATATACACAAAAAGCTTTTTTCTCTCAAATTGTGTTAGTAAGCATTGATCCTTTGCCAAGATAATCCATCCACATGACAGGTGTGGCATATTAAACAGCATGATCATTACATAGTCCACCTTGTGCTTGGTACAATAAAAAGCCACCCTAAAATGTGCAGGTTTGTCACACAACACAATGCCACAGATGTCTCAAGTTTTGAGGGAGCGTACAATTGGCATGCTGACTTCAGGAATGTTCATAAGCCAACTTCAACATTGTTTTAGAGAATTTGGCAGTATGTCCAACGACACAGTCCATGTGTAACCATGCCAGCCCAGTACTGATACGATATAGTACTGATTTGATATAGTTCTGATACTATAGTACTGATGGGATATAGTACTGATACGATATAGTTCTGATACTATAGTACTATAGTACTGATAGGATATAGAACTGATATGATATAGTACTGATACTATAGTACTATAGTACTGATACGATATAGTACTGATTTGATATAGTTCTGATACTATACTACTGATATGATATAGTACACCTTCTCAGTGTCATTAGTGGCCTACGGTATGCAAACAGTACAACTGGAGAAACGGTAGATTATATATTTTTTCTTAACTAGACAAGTTAGTTAAGAACCAATTCTTATTTACAACGATGGTCTATCCAGGCCAAACTCTTCCCTAATCCGGACGACGCTCGGCCAATTGTGCACGATCACAGCATGTTGTGATACAGCCCGGGTTCGAACCCGGGTCTGTAGTGACGCCTCTAGCACCGCAATGCAGTGCCTTAGACCTCTGTGCCACTCGAGAGTACATATTGTGTCTCGTTCGTCCCATGAGTCACCCTGTGCTGTGCCCATGGGAGATGTCTGTTTGTATGTGTGTGTGTGTGTGTGTATGTGTGTACTTTGCGTGTGTGTACTTTGCGTGTGTGTACTGTGTGTTTGTGTACTTTGTGTGTGTGTGTGTGTGTGTGTGTGTGTGTGTGTGTGTGTGTGTGTGTGTGTGTGTGTGTGTGTGTGTGTGTGTGTGTGTGTGTGTACAAGACTGTGTGTGTGGGGTGTGCGTGTGTGTGTTTGTGTATGTGTATATGCATAGTGTGTAGGATCGTTCCTACGTCTGTGTGTGTGTCTAGCTGGATGATGAAGGGCCTGTCCATGCCAGCCATATCACTGCATATGCTCCGCAGACACAGCCCTAGATTTATTTTCACACCATTATTTCAGCCAGATGAATGGGCTCGGCCATAGTGATGAGATCCGTGGGGAAAGGGAATAGCTCCGTAATTACAGGATTGTTCCAAAACTAGTGGACAGCTTCAGAACTAGTGTTTGGCTCTAGAACTGTGGAATAGCTCTAGAACTACGGGATATTTGGTATATGGTATTTCATTAGGATCCCCATTAGCTTTTGCAAAAGCAGCAGCTACTCTTCTTGGGGTCCACACAAAACATGAAACATAATACAGCATGACATAACACAGAACATCAATAGACAAGAACAACTCAACAACTCAACTCATATATTTTTTCAAAAGGCACACGTAGCCTACATATCAATGCACACACACAAACTATCTAGGTCATTTAGGGGAGAGACATTGTGCTGAGAGGTGTTGATTTGTCTGTTTTTTGAAACCAGGTTTGCTGTTTATTTGAGCAATATGAGATGGAAGGAAGTTCCATGCAATGAGGGCTCTATATAATACTGTACGCGTTCTTGATTTTGTTCTGGATTTGGGGACTGTGAAAAGACCCCTGGTGGCATGTCTGGTGGGGTAAGTGTGTGTCTCAGAGCTGTGTGTAAGTTGACTATGCTAACAATTTGGGAATTTCAACATATTCATGTTTCTTATGAAAAGAAGAAGTGTGGCAAGAAGTTGTTTAGACAAACTAAACAACTTATTTGCTCTCTTTGAGGACAATACAGTGCCACTGACACGGCCCGCTACCAAAACATGTGGGCTCTCCTTCACCGCAGCCAATGTGAGTAAAACATTTAAACGCGTTAACCCTCGCAAGGTTGCCGGCCCAGACGCCATCCCTAGCCGCATCCTCAGAGCATGCGCAGACCAGCTGGCTGGTGTGCTTATGTAACAGTATAACTTTAAACCGTCCCCTCGCCCCGACACGGGCGCGAACCAGGGACCCTCTGCACACATCAACAACTGACACCCACGAAGCGTCGTTACCCATCGCTCCACAAAAGCCGCGGCCCTTGCAGAGCAAGGGGCAACACTACTAATAGGTTTCAGAGCAAGTGACGTAACTGATTGAAACGCTACTAGCGCGTACCCGCTAACTAGCTAGCCATTTCACATCCGTTACACTTACGGACATATTCAATCAATCCCTATCCCAGTCTGCTGTTCCCACATGCTTCAAGAGGGGCACAAAGGTTCCTGTTCCCAAGAAAACTAAGGTAACTGAGCTAAACGACTATCGCACCGTAGCACTCACTTCTGTCATCATGAAGCGCTTTGAGAGACTAGTCAAGGACCATATCAACTCCACCCTACGTGACACCCTAGACCCACTCCAAATTTCTTACCGCCCCAATAGGTCCACAGACGACGCAATCGCCATCACACTGCACACTGCCTTATCCCATCTGGACAAGAGGCCTACCTTTGTAAGAATGCTGTTCATTGACTACAGCTCAGCATTCAACACCATAGTACCTTCCAAGCTCGTCATTAAGCTTGAGACACTGGGTCTCGACACCGCCCTGTGCAACTGGGTCCTGGACTTTCTGACGGGCCGCCCCAGGTGGAGGGTAGGAAACAACATCTCCACCCCACTGATCCTCAATACTAGGGCCCCACAAGGGTGCGTTCTCAGCCCTCTCCTGTACTCCCTGTTCACCCATGACTGCGTGGCCATGCACGCCTCCAACACAATCATCAAGTTTGCAGACGACACTACAGTGGTAGGCTTGATTACCAACAACGACGAGACGGCCCACAGGGAGGAGGTGTGGACCCTCGGAGTGTTGTGTCAGGGAAATAATCTCACACTCAACGTCAACAAAACAAAGGAGATGATTGTAGATTTTCAGGAAACAGCAGAGGGAGCACCCCCCTATCCACATCGACGGGACAGTAGTGGAGAAGGTGAAAAGTTTTAAGTTCCTCGGCGTACACATCACAGACAAAATGAAATGGTCCACCCACACAGACAGCGTGTTGAAGAAGAAGAACTGAAAAACAGATGCACAGATGCACAATCTAGAGCATCCTGTCGGGTTGTATCACCGCCAGGTACGGGAACTGCTCCGCCCACAACCGTAAGGCTCTCCAGAGGGTAGTGAGGTCTGCACAACGCATCACCGGGGGCAAACTACCTGCCCTCCAGGACACCTACACCACCCGATGTCACAGGAAGGCCAAAAAGATCATCAAGGACAACAACCACCCGAGCCACTGCCTGTTCACCCCGCTATCATCCAGAAGGCGAGGTCAGTACAGGTGCATCAAAGCTGGGACCGAGAGACTGAAAAACAGTTTCTATCTCAAGGCCATCAGACTGTTAAACAGCCATCAATAACAATGAGTGGCTACTGCCAACATACTGACTCAAATCTCTAGCCACTTTAATAATAAAAAATTGGATGTAATAATTGTATTACAAGTCACTTTAAACAATGCCACTTTATATAAGTTTACATACCCTACATTACTCATCTCATATGTATATACTGTACTCTATACCATCTACTGCATCTTGCCTATGCCGTTCGGCCATCGCTCATCCATATATTTATATGTACATATTTTTTTCATTTCTTTACACTTGTATTACACAGCTGTATGTGTTTCCTTGCAGGTAACTGTGGTTGGCAGAGGAAGAACAAGGATTCCAAGCACCACCCTCCTTTTTAAGCTTCCAGCCTGTTATTCGAACTCAATCAGCATGACAGAGTGATCTCCAACTTTGTCCTGAAGGTACCATGAAGGTACCATGTTCATCTGTACAAACAATAGTATGCAAGTATAACACCATGGGACCACGCAGCCGTCATACCGCTCAGGAAAGAGACGCGTTCTGTCTCCTAGAGATGAACGTACACTGGTGCGAAAAGTGCAAATCAATCCCATAACAACAGCAAAGGTGATGGTGAAGATGGAGGAAACAGGTACAAAATTATCTGTTTCCACAGTAAATCAAATCCTATATCGACATAAACTGAAAGACCGCTCAGCAAGGAAGAAGCCACTGCTCCAAAACCGCCATAGGAAAGCCAGACTACGGTTTGCAACTGCACATGGGGAAAAAGTGTCACGATCAACTTCGGGTGAAAGAGAGGACCAAGGCGCAGCGTGATATAAATACATCATGTATTTATTTAAGAAAGACGAATAACACTAAAACAAACTAAACAAAACAACAAACCGACGACCGTGAAGCTATACAAACAAATAAGTGCCGACACTGGCAACTTACACATAGACAATTACCCACAACCTACCTAATGACTATGGCTGCCTAAATATGGCTCCCAATCAGAGACAACGATAGACAGCTGTCTCTAATTGAGAACCAATCTAGGCAACCATAGACTTACATAAACACCTACACTGAACACAACCCCATGAACTCTACAAACACCCCCTAGACAATACAAACACCCTATACGAGACAAAAACACACAAACATCCCCCATGTCACACCCTGACCTAAATAAAATAATAAAGAAAAACAAAGATAACTAAGGCCAGGGCGTGACACAAAGATCGTACATTTTGGAGAAATGTCCTCTGGTCTGATGAAACAAAAACTGTTTGGCCATAATGTCCATCATTTTGTTTGGAGGAAAAAGGGGGAGGCTGCAAGCCGAAGAACACCATCCCAACCGTGAAGCATGGGAGTGGCAGCATCATGTTGTGGGGGTGCTTTGCTGCAGGAGGAACTGGTGCACTTCACAAAATAGATGCCATCATGAGGGAGGAAAATTATGTGGACATATTGAAGCAAAATCTCAAGACATCAGTCAGGAAGTTAAAGCTTGGTCGCAAATGAGTCTTCCGACTGGACAATGAGCATAAGCATACTTCCAAAGATGTGGCAAAATGGCTTAAGGACAACAAAGTATAGGTATTGGAGTGGCCATCACAAAGCCCTCACCTCAATCCCATAGAGAATTTGTGGGCAGAACTGAAAAAGCGTGTGCGAGCAAGGAGGCCTACAAACCTGACTCAGTTACACCAGCTCTGTCAGGAGGAATGGGCCACAATTCACCCAACTTATTGTGGGAAGCTTGTGGAAGTCTTCCCAAAACGTTTGACCCAAGTTAAACTATTTAAAACAAATTCTGCCAAATACTAATTGAGTGTATGTAAACTTCTGACCAAATGTGATGAAAGAAATAAAAGCTGAAATAAATCATTCTCTCTACTATTACTCTGACATTTCACATTCTTAAAATAAAGTGGTGATCCTAACTGACTGATCCTAGCTGACCTAAATCAGGGAATTTTTACTTGGAGTAAATGTCAGGAATTGTGAAAAACTGAATTTAAATGTATTTGGCTAAGGTGTATGTAATCTTCCGACTTCAACTGTATATTCCTGCTGTGTTTATGAGGTTTCTGATTGGGTAACATTATAAACATTACCCTATAAATACCTGCTATTGTATGCTGATTATGCTGATGAAGTATCATTATGCTAATGAAGTATCATTATGCTGATGAGTGACATTGGAAGTGATGTGAATTATATGAGTTTACAAGATGACTAAAGGAGTGCCGATATATTCAGACCAGCCGTCCTTTTTGAACTTTCGTAAACTACATTTAAACAAGTTTTAATTTCTTTTTCATTAATCATTGGCTGTATTCTGCTCTAGGAAGTAGATAAACTATTATTAAACTACATTACACTACTTTATATTAAAAAGGAAGAAGTATTTTTTGCTGCTATGTCTCTTGACCTTGAACCTTGACCCTTGACCTTGATGAAAATGCTGTGAGAACCAGCCTTGAAATTAAAAGTGAGATTCTGAAGCTGAACGTCATTAAAGTGCATTCAACTCTCTACATTCCTTCTAATAATTCACATGAAATCCCCTTGTACTGTATTCTCTAACTTGGTCTACAGTGTTAATGGGTTTCAAGGTACAGTACTTTAGTAGACATATTCAAGAATGGTATTGGCCTCAGTGAAATCAGTTGACAATGTGAGACAGTAGAGTTCTGTGTGTGTATGTCTCTATATGTGTGTGTGTGTGTGTGTGTGTGTGTCTGTATCTCTCTGTCTGCGTGTGTGTGTGTGTGTCTGTATCGCTCTGTCTGTGTGTGTGTGTGTGTGTGTGTGTCATGTGTGTGTCTTTGTGTGATGAAGCTGTGTCGGGTGGTGTTGATTGTGTCTGTGGCCAATCTGTTTGATCCACTGGCTGTGCGACACACACACACACAAACACACACACACACACACACACACACACACACACACACACACACACACACACACACACACACACACACACACACACACACACACACACACACACACACACACACACACACACACACATACAGCTTTCAGTGATGATCTGCAGCACGGCCACTTCCCTTCTTCCCTCCATCTGTCGTCCGATTTTGAACATAGATAATCTTAATACATACTACCTCAACTAACCGGTGACCTGCACATTGACTCTGTACCGGTACCCCCTGTATATAGTCTCGCTATTGTTATTTTACTGCTGCTCTTTAATTACTTATTCCTTTTATTTCTTATTCTTGTCCATATGTTTTTAAACTGCATTGTTGGTTAGGGGCTTGTAAGTAAACATTTCACTGTGAGGTCTACACCTGTTTTATTCGCCACATGTGACTAATACAATTACATTTTATTTGACAGACATATTTTACTGAATCCTTGTACTGCTCTGAACAGAGATATTTTACTGAATCCTTGTATCGCTCTGAACAGAGATATTTTACTGAATCCTTGTATTGCTCTGAACAGAGATCTTTGAATCCTTGCATTGCTCACCTTCTCTCCTCTCCTCTCATTTCCTCTCCTCCCCTCTTCTCCTGTCCTTTGTAAAGAATGATTGCAGATTCCAGATTATGCCTCGCAAGCAACGCGAGTCAGAATGAAACCTTGGATGCCATCTCTGAAGGAATACACAGGCTGCGTCCCAAATGACATCGTATTGTCTCTATAGTGCACAGGGCAAGGTCCAATAGAGCTCTGGCCAAAAGAAATGCAGTATGTAGGGAATAGCGTGCATTATGGGACGCCGGCTTTGTTTTTCTTTCTGAAGAACAGTTGTAGCGTACGGTCATGGCTTTGTAAAAATGGCCAAGTGTTTTGTCTCAGTCATATTTTCCCAGGAGTCATTTAGGGTCCTTCAGAAGACAATGAGATAAATGCTTGATCCGATAGGGCTTTTAGGGCAACGTGGGTACACTCACTTTGACTGAGTATCAAATCCAAACCTAATGCTTTCCTTTGGTCTTCTGCCGTATTGGACCTATACTAATTATTTTATGGATTTGTTTTACCCCTGTTTTCATGTCCGACTGTGGCTTACATTGTCTTATGTAAATCAAGCAATCTGTCTGATTGATTGTAATAACTTGTTGTTTTCGTTTTGGAGCAATATTTCCAGACCTACAGTATCACAACACATAATGTGTCAGCTTCTGTGAAGTAACTTTTTTTTAGTGAGACCCCGTTCCTGTTTCATTTGAGGTCATGTAAGGTGGGAATTGAATAGAGTAGACAAAGTACCTGTGTGTTGCCTTGAACCAAGGTGGAATCTAGAATTACATGCGCAGGTGTGAAGTGAATATCCCATTTTGCAGCTTTAATACAACTCCCTGTGTAGAAGCAAGGTATTTTATTTGTCAATTACAAGCTTGTTGAAGCCAATTCAAAGAGACAAGGAATGATATTGACAAGGAATGATATTGACTGGGTGACGGGCCTAAATGTAAAAGTGTGTGTGTGTGTTTGTTTGTAGGTGTGTAAGCGTGTTTGTGTGTAAGCGTGCTCTTGTGCATGTGTGTGTGTGTGTGTGTGTGTGTGTGTGTGTGTGTGTGTGTGTGTGTGTGTGTGTGTGTGTGTGTGTGCGTGCGTGCGTGCGTGCGTGCGTGCGTGCGTGCGTGCGTGTGCGCGTGCGTGTGCGTGTGCGTGTGCGTGCGTGTGTGTGTGTGTGCAGGACTGTGCTTTGTCTGAATTTGCAGTCACCAAGCTTACTGTGCAAAATGTTGTTTCTCTCCTGTTAGTTTGTCCCAGTCTTTCTTATCAAGATGTTAGCAGTCCAAACCAATTTCACAGCATTTGATCTGTGATTCATTTGAAATTGATTTGTGTTACACCCACATCTCAGGGGGCTGTATTTGTGATCAGACTATTTGTTCCTCATCTACCAGATTGTATCTAACATCCGTGGGTCATTCAGCCACTGCACTGTCCCTCAATGAAACATCGTCTGCAGTGTTTTTGACCCAGACCCAGAAGGCTTTGGTCATAAGGAGTGCACTATGTAGGGAATAGGGGTGCCATTTGGGATGCAGAAAAACTACAGCTCAGTCCCACCCCTTCCTGACATGCTTATGATTTACAACAACCTGACAAGCAGCGTACGATTTATCACAGACCAATACACATCGTATGATTTATAACAGACCAATACACATCGTATGATTTATCACAGACCAATACACATCGTATGATTTATAACAGACCAATACACATCGTGTTATTTATCACAGACCAATACACATCGTATGATTTATAACAGACCAATACACATCGTATGATTTATCACAGACCAATACACATCGTATGATTTATAACAGACCAATACACATCGTGTGATTTATCACAGACCAATACACATCGTATGATTTATAACAGACCAATACACATCATATGATTTATCACATGATTTATCATAGACCAATACACATCGTATGATTTATCACAGACCAAAACACATTGTATGATTTATAACAGACCAATACACATCGTATGATTTATAACAGACCAGTACACATCGTATGATTTATCACAGAACAATACACATCGTATGATTTATAACAGACCAATACACATCATATGATTTATCACATGATTTATCATAGACCAATACACATCGTATGATTTATCACAGACCAAAACACATTGTATGATTTATAACAGATCAGTACACATCGTTTGATTTATCACAGACCAGTACACATCGTATGATTTATAACAGACCAATACACATCATATGATTTATCACATGATTTATCACAGACCAATACACATCGTATGATTTATCACAGACCAAAACACATTGTATGATTTATAACAGACCAGTACACATCGTTTGATTTATCACAGACCAGTACACATCGTATGATTTATCACAGCTCAAAACTGAATCCTGTTTTGCTTTAGGTCAAGTGGACATGT
Organism: Salvelinus namaycush; assembly: GCF_016432855.1. Lineage (NCBI taxonomy): Eukaryota > Metazoa > Chordata > Actinopteri > Salmoniformes > Salmonidae > Salvelinus > Salvelinus namaycush. The sequence goes on along the minus strand of NC_052326.1, from coordinate 55,429,245 downwards.
CTGTCTCAGTCACTCACCTCAAAGTGGATTCAGAAAAACCCATTTCATATTTGATTACTCCAGAATGTTACCCTACAACCTAAAACCTGTCCTAAACCCTGTCCTTAAACCTGTCCTGAAACCTGTCCTTAAACCTGTCCTAAACACTGTCCTGAAGCCTGTCCTAAACACTGTCCTTAGCCTGTCCTAAACCCTGTCCTAAACCCTGTCCTTAAGCCTGTCCTAAACTCTGTCCTAACCCTACTGTACAATCCTTTCCTGACAAGGGTATGAATCCTTGCTCCAGGTCAGATAGCCGTCTGACTCACAGACATACAGGCGGTGGTGAGTCAAAGAACACAGCGAACTGGCTCCAGAAACATTAAAGCCAATTTTACTTGAGCCTGATTACATAACCCTAACCCTTGTAAGAGTTAGCATAATTCCATATGAAATCCTTGCTTTGGGTCAGATAGAGGTTCCACTGACAGAAGTACTTGCTTTAGGACAGATAAGAGGTTCGACTGACAGAAATCCTTGCTTTAGGACAGATAAGAGGTTCGACTGACAGAAATCCTTGCTTTAGGACAGATAAGAGGTTCGACTGACAGAAATACTTGCTTTAGGACAGATAAGAGGTTCGACTGACAGAAATACTTGCTTTAGGACAGATAAGAGGTTCGACTGACAGAAATACTTGCTTTAGGACAGATAAGAGGTTCGACTGACAGAAATACTTGCTTTAGGACAGATAAGAGGTTCGACTGACAGAAATACTTGCTTTAGGACAGATAAGAGGTTCGACGGACAGAAATACTTGCTTTAGGTTAGACAGACGTTCGACTGACAGAAATATCGTTGTATTTCTATAGTCTGATTTACCTCCAAGGATACGTCAAACTGGATCCAGCAAAACCTTTTTCAATATGGCCAACTCTCAGAATGTAATCTATTGATATATAAAGGTCCAGATAATATTGATTAAAACCAGAGACAATATCACCTGATCCCCATGACTGCACTGAAGCTTATAAATCAGCTACTCCTTTATTAAATGTATATTTAGAAATGAAGTATTATTGAAGCGGTAATACGTGTTTTAATATAACTAATTCTCTCCGATGATACGCAGGGTTTGTCATTGTTACAGCCTATAGCTGATGTCTCACTCCGCTCTCAGTGACTCCAGCATTGCATCTCACTCAGACGAACAGACAGAGATTGTTGCCTAAAGCAAAGTAGAGGGCTGTGAACTTTCCTAATGATTTGTTATGGTGACGCTTCACTGGCCGGTTCACGAGGGACTGGAGCTACAGCCAGGCGAATATCTATGATACACTATATATACAAAAGTATGAGGACATCCCTATCAAATGTGTGGATTATTTCAGATCCACCCATTGATGACAGGTGGATAAAATCAAGCACACAGCCATGCAATCTCCTTAGAAAAAACATTGGCAGTAGAATGGCCTTACTGAAGAGCTCAGTGACTTTCAACGTGACACCGTCATAGGATGCCACCTTTCCAACAAGTCAGTTTGTCAAAAGTCTGCCCTGCTAGAGCTGCCCCAGTCAACTGTAAATGCTGTTATTGTGAAGTGAAAACTTCTCTGAGCAGCAACGGCTCAGCCGCAAAGCGGTAGGCCACAAATGCTCAGAGAATGGGACCGCCAAGTGCTGAAGCGCGCAGCGTGTAAAAATCGCCTGTCCTCGGCTGCAACACTGATTACCGAGTTCCAAACTGCCTCTGGAAGCAACGTCAGCACAAAAACTGTTCGTCAGGAGCTTCGCGAAATGGGTTTCCATGGCCGAGCAGCAGCACACAAGCCTAAGTTCACCATACGCAATGCCAAGCGTCAGCTGGAGTGGTGCAAAGCTCGCCGCCATTAGACGCTGGAGCAGTTGAAATGTGTTCTCTGGAGTGATGAATCACCCTTCACCATCTGGCAGTCTAACAGACGAATCTGCGTTTGACGGATGCCAGGAGAACACTACCTGCCTGAATGCATAGTGAGAACTGTAAAGTTTGGTGGAGGAGGAGTAATGGTCTGGGGCTAATTTTCATGGTTTGTGCCCCTTGGTTCCAATGAAGGGAAATCTTAACGCTACGGCATACAATGACATTCTAGACGATTCTGTGCTTCCAACTTTGTGGCAACAGCTTTGGGGAAGGCCATTTCCTGTTTCAGCATGACAATGCCCCCGTGCACACACACACACACACACACACACACACACACACACACACACACACACACACACACACACACACACACACACACACACACACACACACACACACGGAAAAGCTATGCTATATACTGAAGTATTTACAGGGGAGTAGGGCTTTGATATGAAAACCCTTTGAAATATCAATGTATGCTTAAATTAGTCCTTTTCTTATTTACAACCAAATCTCTATTTTGTTCCACTCGAGTTTACTATAAGGACACACCTGGCCTGCACAGCTGCTTAGGGGAAACAGCTCGAGTCTCACAAAATGGAATATAACCTAGCGGATAAAGTTTGGAAGGACACAAGTTCATGTGTACAACATCTAAAGACCTGCGTCACTATACTGAGAACGTATTTGGGTGTTTTTGGAGCTTTTGTTGATGTTTTTAGGGCCCCATACTGCACAACAACAATGAGGAAGTGATTCGCTGTTTGGCGTTGCCCCAAAAATAAGTGAAATCATTAAAAAAAAGGTATCTGGACCTTTCTATAACATGCCACGTACAGCAGGAAGTGACATTTGGTCCTTTTAAATAAGAAATTGCAGTGACATCAGACGCACTAAATAAATAAATCATGAAAAAAAACGAAACACTGAATTTGTATGTTAAAAATATATCAGAAAATGCAACAACAAAAAAATATCCTAAAATATTTGTCAGCCCCAGCAAGCTTTAAATGCCAGATATTTGCTGATGATTTCTTTAAACTTTAGGTATCAGCAAATATCTTATGACCTTTTGGAAAGTCAAAGTTAGTTCCTTCAAATATTGTAAGGGTTGTAGTAAGGGTTCCTGTTACTGGCAACTGATGGAGAGTAAAAAACATGTCAATCACAGTATTTTACTGCTGGTGATGGAGTAAATACACATCATTTCAGTTTTGACTTAAGGACATGGACATTGGACTTCCAAGTCTTTTGACGTAAGGACATGGACATTTTGAGTCAAAAGACTTGGAAGTTTAATGTCCATGTCCTTACGTCAAAAGACATTAGACTCCCAAGTCTTTGAGTGTTATGTATAAATCATATAAATTAAATTATCACTCCCCCCCTACACAATATTACCTCTGCATGTTTATTTTGATGACTCTTTTCAATAATGGCTGTGCATACAAATGTACGTATTACCTTTAGCTTGCCTAGTGATCTGTGTGTTAAATAGAATCATGTTGACAGATATATAACTAATGGGACGTTACGCTCGTTTTGAACAACACAGAGAAGATGCGTGGTTTAAAAGACATCCCACCTCCAATGCTCCCACATCATCATCCCTCTACAAAACAAATTAGATGTAATGATATGTTTGGCTTGTGTTGGTGGGAAAAAAAATGATATAAATAATTTATGGGGAAGTAGATACAGAAGATGAAAAATGTAGAACTTGCACGAGAATGGGAGGGGTGAAAATAAATCCGGAGATTCTATTCCGCTGATGTCTTATTACATTGTAAACCAGCCCTCCGACATCCGGATTTTCTAATGACCTTGCTGGGTTCTTAATAACCCTTTTACAGAAACGGTGCCGAGGTCTCGCTGGAGAATCAGAGCCTGCTTTGCATGTTTTATGTCTGTTCGCTGTGTGTGTGTGTGTGTTGGGTCACTGGGCCTACATACATTCTGGGTGTAAATTAGCCTGTTTGGATGAATTTAGATAAGTGCGTGTTGGGGATGAATCACCCCACAGCCCATCAAGACTAACACTGTGTGTGTGTGTGTGTGTGTGTGTGTGTGTGTGTGTGTGTGTGTGTGTGTGTGTGTGTGTGTGTGTGTGTGTGTGTGTGTGTGTGTGTGTGTGTGTGTGTGTGTGTGTGTGTGTGTGTGTGTGTGTGTGTGTGTGTGTGTGTTTGCATGTGCGTGTGTGTGTCCATGTGTATATGTCCATGTCCCAGTGTGTTTGTTGGTGTTGTTAGCATTGTCTGATCTGTGGCCTGGGATGCAACTAAGTCCTGATCATGCCTGACCATTAAACTGGGATGCAGCTGCAACTAAGTCCTGAACATCCCTGAGCATTACCCTGGGATGCAGCTGCAACTAAGTCCTGAACATCCCTGAGCATTACCCTGGGATGCAGCTGCAACTAAGTCCTGAACATCCCTGAGCATTACCCTGGAATGCAGCTGCAACTAAGTCCTGAACATCCCTGAGCATTACCCTGGAATGCAGCTGCAACTAAGTCCTGAACATCACTGAGCATGCCAGACAGTCCTCCTACACTGCAGCTCTGCTGTACAACAGTGCGCTTGTATTCCACTCTAACCTGCACTGCAGAATAACTTGATTCACATAATAATTTTGTTTAAAGGTTCGGAGCTTACCACACTACTAAGCCAAACGGAGCTGTGCCGAACCAAGCTGAGTCGGCCACCATAGTTGCTGAAAAATATGCAAGCCATCCACACAGTGGGATGTCAGGTCCCAGCTTGATGCATGTCATTTCACCATGGCAACACAGAACGCTGTACTACAGGATATAATATTCCTGACTAAATCACCCTCTGGGTGGTCGTTTGTCAATCTGGTCTGTTTCGGGATATTTACACAGTAAATAATGAGAGACATGTCAGTTTGATACAGGGATTTCCTGTTAATGAACAAATCAATCAAGACTTTTTGGATAATTACACTCCTGCACTGTCTGTCAATAATGAGACAAATTAACATGGTCATCAATCAAGCGAAGGGGACACCATTGATTGAGAAATATCTAAGCGATATATCCCATTAGGTGAACGTGGGAGCCATATCAGAATATCATCACAGCTAGAGGAAGTTGTCAGGGAACACCTGGAGTAAAGGGGAAATTTGTCCTGAACATCACAACTATCCTCTAGTTATAGAGTTATCATCTAGTTATAGAGCTATCCCCTAGTTATAGAGCTTTCCCCTGGTTATAGAGCTATCCCCTAGTTATAGTGCTATCCACTATTTCTGGAGCTATCCCATAGCTCTGGAGCTATCCCATCGTTCTGGAGCTATCCCATCGTTCTGGAGCTATCCCGTAGTTCTGGAGATATCCCGTAGTTCTGGAGATATCCCGTAGTTCTGGAGATATCCCGTAGTTCTGGAGATATCCCGTAGTTCTGGAGATATCCTGTAGTTCTGGAGATATCCCGAGGTTCTGGAGATATCCTCTAGTTCTGGAGATATCCCGTAGTTCTGGAGATATCCTGTATTTCTGGAGATATCCCGTAGTTCTGGAGATATCCCGTAGTTCTGGAGCTATCCCGTAGTTCTGGAGCTATCCTGTAGTTCTGGAGATATCCCGTAGTTCTGGAGATATCCCGTAGTTCTGGAGATATCCTGTAGTTCTGGAGATATCCTGTAGTTCTGGAGATATCCTGTAGTTCTGGAGATATCCTGTAGTTCTGGAGATATCCTGTAGTTCTGGAGATATCCCGTAGTTCTGGAGATATCCTGTAGTTCTGGAGATATCCTGTAGTTCTGGAGATATCCTGTAGTTCTGGAGATATCCTGTAGTTCTGGAGATATCCCGTATTTCTGGAGATATCCTGTAGTTCTGGAGATATCCCGTAGTTCTGGAGATATCCCGTAGTTCTGGAGATATCCTGTAGTTCTGGAGATATCATGTAGTTCTGGAAATATCCTATAGTTCTGGAGCTATTCCATAGTCTGTCTGGATCTGCGAGGAGTAACTGCATAACCTACATCGCTACCATGACAACGACCAAAGCCTACAGGAGTACCATTAAGAAGAGTGGTGTCTCTCTATCACAGGTGAAGGAGCTTTTAAACAAACACAAATAGCAGTCGTTACAATAACAATAAAATAGCTTCAAGTTTTGCGTCCAAATACTAGTGGAGTCAACTAATAAAATAATGAATGACCTGACCAGAGAGGTCCAGAATCTGAAGAAGAGTTTGCAGTTCTTCTGGGGTCAGACCGATTAGTTTAAACAGGAGAACGGCAAGATGACAGCAATCTGTAAGTCATTGAGAGAGGATATCAATTCTGTATGTGAATCTATGATAACAATGAGGTAGAAATCAGATTATATTGAGGGACATTCAAGGCCGCACATCATGGTTGTGGACGGAATTGCAGAATCTCATTGTCCACCCTACCTCCCAAAAGCCAGGAAGGGATGAGAGAGCCAAGTGTATGGGTGCATAGCTTCAACCCCACAGCACACATAGCCCAAAGTATTATATGTAGCCTTAGGTATCAGGTTCATTAATTCAATAACTTGCTAACATCAGATAACATTAATATATTAACCAATTATGAGACCCACTTAGATAATTCATTTGATGATACAGCAGTAGCAATACAAGGATATAACATCTATAGAAGAGACAGAAATGCTTATGGGGGAGGTGTTGCTGTATATATTCAGAGCCATATCCCTGTAATTCTTAGAGAAGATCTTATGTCAAGCGTAATTGAAGTGTTGTGGTCGCAGGGTCACCGGCCTCATCTAAAGCCTATTATTTGGGGGTGTTGCTATAGGCCACCAAGTGCTAACAGTCAGTCTCTAAATAATGTGTGTGAAATGATTGATAGTATATGGGATGTAAACAAAGAGGTCTGGTACGATTTAATGAAGCTGCCAGTTGAGGACTTGCGAGGCGTCTGTTTCTCAGACTAGACACTCTAAAGCACTTGTCCTCTTGCGCAGATGTGCACCGTTGCCTCCCACTCCTCTTTCTATTCTGGTTAGAACCAGTTTGCACTGTTCTGTGAAGGGAGCAGTACACAGCGTTGTACGAGATCTTCAGTTTCTTGGCAATTTCTCGCATGGAATAGCCTTCCTTTCCCAGAACAAGAATAGACTGACGAGTTTCAGAAGAAATGTCTTTGTTCCTGGCCATTTTGAGCCTGTAATCAAATCCACAAATGCTGATGCTCCACATACTAAAGGCCAGTTTTATTGCTTCTTTAATCAGGACAACAGTTTTCAGCTGTGCTTTCATAATTGCAAAATAGTTTTCTAATGATCAATTAACCTTTTAAAATGATAAACTTGGATTAGCTAACACAACGTGCCATTGGAACACAGGAGTGATGGTTGCTGATAATGGGCCTACGTACACCTATGTAGATATTCCATTAAAAATCTGTCGTTTCCAGTTGCAATAGTCATTTACAACATTAACAATGTCTACACTATTTATGATCAATTCAATGTTATTTTAATGGCCAAGAAATGGGCTTCTCTTTCCAAAACAAGGTAATTTCTAAGTGACCTCAAACTTCTGTACAGTAGTGTATATTAACATGGACTATTTTCAACCTTTTCCTGGGTAGCTTATCAGAGATAGACATAATACTGAAAAGAGCAAACAAAGCAAGATAAACAAATATACATTCAGCAGTCCATTAATCAATTGTTGTTTGTTTGTGTGTGTGCTGCGAGGTTGAAGCTATGACCCGATAGGCTTGGCTCTCTCATCCCTTGCAGCACTATAACTACGGGAAAGGTAAAGGTACAAACTACAGGATAGTTCTAGAACTATGGGATAGCTCTAGATCTGGGGTATGGATCTAGAACTACAGGATAGCTCTACAACTAGGGTATGGATCTAGAACTACGGGATAGCTCCAGAACTAGGGTATGGATCTAGAACTAGGGGATAGCTCCAGGACTATGGGAAAGCTCCAAAACTAGGGGAATAACTCTAGAACTAAGGGATAGATTTAGAACAAAGGGATAACTCAAGAACTAGGGATAGCTCCAGCACCAGGTGTTAGCTCTAGAACTATGGGATAACTCTAGAACAAGGGTTTGGATCTAGAACTTCAGGATAGGTCCATAACCAGGTGTTAGCGCTAGAACTATGGGATAGCTCTAGAACTAGGGTTTGGATCTAGAACTTCAGGATAGCTCCATAACCAGGTGTTAGCTCCACAACTATGGGATAGCTCTAGAGCTACGGTATGGATCTAGAACTTCAGGATAGCTCCAGAACCAGGTGTTAGCTCTAGAACTATGGGATAGCTCTAGATCTAGGGTTTGGATCTAGAACTTCAGGACAGCTCTAGAACTACTATATAGCTCCGGAAGTGCAGGATAACTTCAGAACCATGAGATAGCTCTAGATCCATGGGATCTCTCTGGAACTAGCGGATAGCTTAATAAGAACTATGGGAAAGCTCCAGAAGTATTGGATATTTATTGAAATATGATTTGATTTGATTTATGAGGATCCCCATTATCTGACGGCTAATGGCGGCAGCTTTTCTTAATGGGTTTTACAGACAACAAAAAATACATTACTGACAAAAGACTATTAACTCTCTGGGATATGTGGGACGCTAGCGTCCCACCGGCCAACATCCAGTGAAAATGCAGAGCGCCAAATTCAAATAAATTACTATAAAAATGTAACTTTCATGAAATCACACATGCTATACACCAAATTAACGCTACACTTGTTGTGAATCCAGCCAACATGTCAGATTTCAAAAAGGCTTTACGGCGAAAGCAAACGATGCTATTATCTGAGGACAGCACCCCAGTAAACAAACACAGACAATCCTATTTCAAACCTCTAGGCGCGACACAAAACGCAGAAATAAAGATATAATTCATGCCTTACCTTTGACGAGCTACCTTTGTTGGCACTCCAATATGTCCCATGAACATCACAAAGGGTCCTTTTGTTCGATTAATTCCGTCAATATATATCCAAAATGTCCATATATTTGGCGCGTTTGATCCAGAAAAACACCGGTTCCAACTTGCGCAACGTGACTACAAAATATCTCATAAGTAACCTGTAAGCTTTGTCCAAACATTTCAAACTACTTTTGTATTACAACTTTAGGTATTTTATAACGTAAATAATCGATCAAATTTAAGACGGGATGATCTGTGTTCAATACCGGAGGAAAACAAAGTGTAGCTAGCTTTCAGGTCACGCGCCTCTAACAAAGAGTACACTTCCCTCGAGCCTCATTCTGAACAGTGGTACTTCTTCATTTCTCAAAGGAAAAACCTCAACCAATTTCTAAAGACTGTTGACATCCAGTGGAAGCGATAGGAACTGCAAGAAGGTCCCTTAGAAATCTGTATTCCCAATGAAAATTATGCGTTGGTTCACTGGTAAGCCACATTTGACACGGGATCATCACAGTTTGTATTACGTGCCTACTCGTGGTATCTCTCTTCGGTTGCACATCCTTGGAATTGTCACGCCCTGACCTTAGAGATCCTTTTTATATCTCTATTTTGTTTGGGGTCAGGGCGTGAGTTGGGGTGGGCATTCTATGTTTTTGTTCTATGTTTTCTATTTCTATGTGTTTGGCCGGGTGTGGTTCTCAATCAGAGGCAGCTGTCTATCGTTGTCTCTGATTGAGAACCATACTTAGGTAGCCTTTCCCACCTGTGTTTTGTGGGTAGTTATTTTCTGTTTTGTGTGTCTGCCCCAGACAGAACTGTTTCGTTTGTTCCGCTTTGTTCTTTTTTGTTCTAGTGTTCAGCTGTATTAAAAATCATGAACACGTACCACGCTGCACCTTGGTCCTCTTCTTCAAACAGCCGTTACAGGAATAGCAGAAGAGCATAACGGTCCGGGCTGCCCTTGCTGAGCCTGGTGAGCAGTTGGTCAAATTGGCAAAATTTTCAGCACCAGCCGCTGTTCACCTCCTATTGATTGCGCTGCGGTTGCCGCCAGTTGTTTTTTAAATTGAACCTTTATTTAACTAGGCAAGTCAGGTAAATTCTTATTTACAATCACAGCCTACCCCGGCCAAACCCGGATGACCCTGAGCCAA